>NW_024081099.1:0-24675 GCF_003009895.1 Hyaena hyaena | reverse complement strand
GATGACAGCTTTGTAGTAGAGGCTGAAGTCTGGGATGGTGATACCTCCCGTTTTGGTTTTATTTTTCAGTATTACTTTGGCTATTCGGGGTCTTTTGTGGTTCCATACAAATTGTAGGATAGTTTGTTCTAGTTTTGAGAAGTATGCTGGTGCAATTTTGATTGGAATTGCATTGAATGTGTAGAGTGCTTTAGGTAGTAATGACATCTTAACTATATTTATTTTTCCTATCCATGAGCATGGAATGTTTTTCCATTTCTTTGTGTCTTCTTCAGTTTCCATCATAAGTTTTCTATAGTTTTCATCATACAGATCTCTTGTATGGGATAAGGACTTTAAATCTCTGGTAAAACATTTTCTGTTTGTCAAGGGAGCAATTATATTTTAAGTTTTTCAAATCATATTTAAATTAACCAGCATGTGTATTTTAATTCATTTTACACTCTGGGATAAGTCTACAATTAGTAGGATTTGCTTAGGAACATGATATGATGGTTTCAGAATTATTCACAATATAAATAATTTATGAACTTTGTAATATCAGCTTTATGGTTTGGAAATAAGAAAAAATGCTATAATAGATAAAAATATATTATAGTTCAAATCCTTTTGAATAGTAATTTCTGTTGCCTTGATCATTTATGCTACAAATACTTACTGAGTACCTTCCTGATATAGGAGCTGCCATACTGTGATGAACTGAATATAGTTCCTACCCTAAGGCACTCCCTGCCCAGGGTGCAAGAATGCTGGGTAAATAGGCAACTGCCTGTTTGGAATCCTCCACGTGTTTGTGTGCCGTTAGTATTATTCACAGAAACAAACATGCTATATTGGGGTGTTAATCACCATATAGTCCCTGCTGCTTACAGCACATTTTCTCATATACTGTATTAGAACTTCTACTGTAAATTTCCCTGTCAAGAAACAGAAACCCTTCAGTATAAAACAGCATGTATCAAAGTGAATGTTCCATCAGTATAATATATATGTTTGCAATGTGTTTCAATGGTTTTCTTCCCATTTCCATGCCTTCCTGCCTCAGTCTTCATTCCCTAGTGCCCACATTATGGTCTCCTACATGGTGTTTTCCCTCAGCCTCATTGCACTCAGTTCTTCCTGGCATGTAAATTTATTATTTCAGGTGTACTTAGAGTCCTGTTTCCACAAGTACATTTTCCTGGCCACTCCCAATGACACTTATTTCTCTGAACTGTGGGTTCTTTTATCTGTACACTTTAGTACTAGGTCCTGGACTAACTCATTTTGTTGGAAAATTGTTTTATGTGCATATTTTGCCTTCCAGATACAGCAAGAAGCTCCTTTTGGACAGGGAGCCATGTCTTATGAGCTCTGACTAAACTGGTAGGTAAGTCTTATGAGTGTCTTATGAAATTTTACTTAAATTAGAACCCTCAAAGCATTAGGCGTAGTACTGAGCATCCCATACAAATTCAAAAGTCACATACTGAAAGGCTACAACCAAGTTGTTCTAATGTCAGTGTATACTAGTTCAATGTAATACTCAAGGAGAATTACTAAGGCAAATTTTTTGATCAGGAGTTACTTACTAAGGCAAATTTTTTGTTGAGAATCATCTGCTCCACCAAAGATGACTCATTATGGAAGAGGTGGGGTTGCATATGGCTCCACATATGAGGAAACCACCAAAACTCATCTACAGACCCCAGAAGATGGTCATCCCCTTCATCTTCTTCTTCACTTCCTTTGGAGGAAAAAAGATTATTCAGTTAATTCCACTTAGAATGATTGTGTCTGTCTGTCTGTCTTTCTGTCTATCCATCCATCCATCCAATTATGTACACACATGTATGTATTTAGAAGACACTATTTATACTCTTTTTGATACATGTAAGGCTTTGAACATGAAATGTAGGCAAAGTAAAACCTGTTCCTGTTACTTGGGGAACAATAAGAGACTGTGACAAAGCTCTTTTAAAAGTTTTTCAACATGAGACATAGGTACAAAATCACTGCAAAATGGAAATACACAACTATCCCCAAGGACGTTAGAACTCTGTTAGTGTATTTGTATAACCTGTAGTTTGGAGAAAATGGAGGGATGAGTAGGAAGTTGAACCAAGGGAATATGAGTAAAGAAACGAGTGGCAGAGCTATATAGCAGGTCTTTCTGACATAGGTTGTGACACCAGAGTCACAAAGAAATAATTCCATAATTTATTTGGGTTCCTCATTAGCTCTGAGAAGAAGTTACTCAGTATTTAGTGAAAACTAAGGCACAAACAAGGAGGAAAAAGGAAATGTAGGAACTGTTTTGGGTACATTAGAGAAAACGGAAGGGAAGAAAGGAGACAGGATGAAAGTGAAGGAGAGAGGCTGAGAAGTGGTGAAGTCACAGTAAAACAAGCCAAGCAGGTCCTTGGTGGACTCATGTTTCTCATGCTTGACCTTCTCCTCAAGTTCCTGGAAGCAGACTTTCCATCAAGAAACTCCTGTTTCTGGGGTGTTTGGGTGGTTCAGTTGGTTAAGCATCCGACTCTTGATTTCAGCTCAGATCAGGATCTCCCGGGTTCTTGAGATCAGTCCCATATCTCAGGCTCTGTACTGACAGTGTGGAGCCTGCTTGGAATTCTCTCTCTTTCTCTCTCTCTGCCCCTCCCCTGTTTGCACACATGCACGTGCTCTCTCTCTCTCTCTCTCTCACTCTTTCTCTCAAAACAAATAAACATTAACAACAGCAACAATAACAAAGAAACTCATATTTCCTTCAGAGGCAACCCTGTTGTTATTCCTCTGATTTCTTCTTTTATAGGCATTTTTTACTTCCTCTATTTCCCCTGACCGGCAGTTTAGCTGAGTATGGGAAATTCTACAGTTTTCTTGAGGGGTATGGGACTCTCTTTGTTCTTTACTAAAACATGAAATGAGAGCACTATAAGGTGCCTCACCACTTTCCTGGCAGATGATGATATTAATCATCACAAAGTTATGCAACCACACTGATATTTCAGCCACAACACTGAATCTAATAAACTCCTAGGATACAGAATAGTAGGTTTTTCAAATGATGTGCCCTCTGTGTGGAAAAAAAATCTTCTCTAATATTTTCAAAAATTTCATTTTTCTGATATGACTGGTTTCCATAGTCCCCTACAGGCTAAAGAGGGAGGGTGGACTGCTGCTCTGCCCAGCCAACTAAGCTCATGTCTGATACTACTGCTATTACATGCCTTTTCCCAAGAGAAGGAAGACAGTGGCCATTGGCAGGAAAAGAATTAGATCCTATGATTTACTGGGCAAGGAAATTGACTTACCATTGAGGTGCACGCTCATTCTAATTTATATAGGAAGAACAAGTATTAGTAATGTAGGATGAGTAGAATAACATAATACTTCAACATGGACAGACTTCAATTTCACTTTCATATTGTTAAATACTTGTTGATGTAAATGAACTTTTTTCTTTATATGTACAGGGCACCTTTAAATTTAATCTGTTTTATTGCCCTAATTTTTTTCCTCTTTATCACACACTCATGTTACCATAATATAGTGGAACAAGGATAGCCTTTAGAGTCAGAGAAGTTTTTAGTTTACTTATAGGTTCCAACACATTTGAATTGTGTGATTATAGGTAAGTCACATAACCCCTTAATGTCTGTATTTATGTAGGTAAAAAGATGGATCCCAATACCTATTTCATTCTTTTTGGGAGAAAGTGGCACTATAATCCTGGCACATACTGGGTAATCTAAAATGCCTTTTTCCTTTCTTTTTATATTTCCTACTCTTGCTCTCCTTGTGTCTTATTTCAGGTCTCCTTGAGTTTTGTTTCATTTTTTTCCACAATGATACTCCATGAGAGTATAGTGCAAGGCCTCACCTGTGTGTTTTGTGGCAGATGTGACATAATGCTCAAGACCAAGCCATCATAATTAACTGCCTGGCCTGATTAATGAGTCACCAGCTTGGGACTTCTGAGTGATTATTTTACAGCTCCTGGAAGACTTCTAGAGAGCAATGCAAAGTAATAGGAATATGGAGTCAGGGTTTAGAATCTCTGACAACCTCAATCATTGCAGGGTTTTGAGTCTTGTTACCTTTTAGGTGATAAATATGGTGCCCTGGTGAAGAAACATTTGTTACATGTGACTGGCAATGCTAAAATACATATTTTTCTTCTTTGGGAGGGGGAGTGGACACAAGAATGATATCATTTAGTTTCCCCACTATTAAACATCTCTACTTACACCCAAGAGACTCTCCTCTTGCTTAACATTTTGCATGTCCTCAGGACACCATAGTAGTGAAGATTACTATCAGTTATTTATTGGAATTTTACTCTCCCACACTGAAAAGAGGCATGAGTCTCTTGGGGTTTCCCAGTAATCAGTTCATTCCTGGATTCTACCTTTTGTCAAGCATTGTGTTAACTGTTTTATAAGCACCATCTCATTTAATTCTCACTACAACCTTATGAGGTAAGGGCCACTGCTAACTCTATTCTTCAAATAAGGGAATTGATATTTGGAAAGGTGAAATAATTTGTCCTGAGTCACTGACAAGGTTGGTACAGAGCCTGGTTTCTTACTGGACATTTTTATTGTGAGATGTGGGAAGTGCTCAAGTAAGGAAAGAGGACAAATACTTCAGAAAAAAAAAAGGAACGAGAGCAACTGCCTACAGACATTTTTTAGCATTCAGCATTGGGCAAAAAATTGAGTTGCCAGAAGTATTTTTTTCTATTTCTGTTTTGGGAAAGAATGTTTTTAATTATTCTTAGTATTTAGGGTGATTTTCTTTCACAACACAACATGGTCAAGTTTTAGTCCCTGACTTATAAATTCTATTTTTTTTTAATTTAGAAATTTGTTTTATTTATTTTTTTATAATTTATTATCAAGTTAGTTAAAATACAGTGTAGTTTTGGCTTCAGGAGTAGATTCCCATGATTTATCATTTACATATAACACCCAGTGCTCATCCCAACAAGTGCCCTCCTCAATGCCCATCACCAATTTTCCCTTCACTCCCCCCAACCCTTATCAACCCTCAATTTGTTCTCTGTATTTAACAGTCTCTTATGGTTTGCCTCCCTCTCTGTTTGTAACTTATTTTTCCTTCCCTGGCCCTATGGTCTGCTGTTAAGTTTCTCAAGTTCCACATATAAGTGAAAACATATGATATCTGTCTTTCCCTGACTGATTTATTTCATTTAGCATAATACTTTCCACTTCCATCCACATTGTTACAAATAGCAAGATTTCATTCTTTTTCTTTTCTTTTTTTAATGTTTATTTGTTTTTGAGGGAGAGAGAAAGTGAGCAAGTGCACTAGTGAGGGGAGGGACAGTGAGAGGAGACACAGAACTGAAGCAGGCTCCAGAGCTTGACATGGATTTGAACCCATGAACTACCTGAGCCAAAGTCAGACACATAACCAACTGAGCCACCCAGGAGTCCCAAGATTTCATTCTTTTTCATCAGTGAGTAGTATTCTCTTGTGAATGTGTGTGTATGCATGTGTGTGTGTGTGTGTACATATGTCATAAATATATATATACACCACTTTTTCTTATCCATTCATCAATTGATAGACATTTGGTATCTTTCCATATGACCTCTAAATTCTAACCCAGATTAAACAACTCCAAATTCAGGGCCCTTAACTATCATTCATTGACCAAACCTGGAATTTAGAAATAAGATCAGTATTTACAAATTCAATATAATATTGCCCTTCATATTGTTAACTAATTCTGTAATATAGTTAGAATTTACCAAGATTGTTGGTTCTCCATGATTTGGGGAAATATACAAACCTATAGAACCTACAGATAAGGGGAAGGAACCTTTTTGCCATTCAGCTTCCTTTATCAAGGATTGCCAATTGAATAATAAAAGTACAATTTATTTAATGCATAAGATTTGGGCTCTGCCTGACCTAAAGTTAAGACTACTTTTGGCATGTAACTAGCTGTATGGCCTTGGGCTTCTCTAAGTTTCTATGTTCTTATCTAAAAAACAAGGTAAGATATTCTTCAATATATTCTTCAATAAGAATTCAATGAATTCCTAGGATTCATTGAGAAGGTACACGAAAAGTGCTTAGCTAAATACCTAGAATATGGTGTTGCTCACTAGAAAGGAACTATGATTTTATGACCTTAATCTTTTGATTTCTCAAAAAATCTATAAACCCTTCAAAAACTTAACTATATGAAGCAAGATGGAACCATTTCCTGAAAGAAAGTCTTACTATTATGACACTACTATTTTTCTCCTTCCCTTTGAAATTGAATAAAATAGTCTTTAATGGAATAAAGAGTTACTCATTTAGAAAGAAAGACAATATAATTCAATTAAACTTTACAATATCTAATTTTTTTTTAATGTTTTATTTATTTCTAGGAGAGAAAGAGAGAGATAGTGTGAACAGGGGAGGGTCAGAGAGAGAGGGAGTCACAGACTGAAACAGGCTCCAGGCTCCGAGTTGGCAGTCAGCACAGAGCCCGACGCGGGGCTCGAACCCACGAACTGCGAGATAATGACCTAAGCGAAAGTCGGACGCTTAACAGACTAAGCCACCCAGGCGCCCCTACAATATCTAATTTTTTAAAGATTCAGAGTATTAAACTTTATATCTATTCTCACTAAAAAATGACTTTATTGGTTTTAGATAAGCCTAGCTAAGTTTTTGTGGAAGATTTCATATCATATGCAGATAACAAGATCCTTTCAAGCCTTGGCCTTAGCTTTCTCCTGTGTTCTACTTTCTTTGGCTTAGGTAGTGGCCATTTTTACTGTGAGCTGTGGGAAATGCCCAAGTAGGGGAAGAGGACAAATCTCTCAGAAACAAAAAGGAAGGAGAGTAATGGCTAGAGCCGATCTTTAGCATTCAGCATTAGGCAAAAAATAAGTTCCCAGAAGTGTTTTCTTATTTTTATTTCTATTATGTTTGGGAAGTAAAGTTTCTAGTTATTCTTAATATTTAGAGTGAGTTTATTTCACAATGTAATATGGTAAAATTTTATTGTTTGATCTTGTTTCAAATAAATACTAATAGTTAAATGTTTTTTTTTTTTACTTTCACTGAATCATTTGTTCATTAATTCATTTTCAATAATCGTTCTAGTTGCTGATGTTAAAACAGTGAAGCCTTCATGGAGTGTTCATTTTAGTAAGAGAAGAGATGCAACAGATAAATAATTTAAAGACAAAGTGCACCCGCTCATAATAAAACTCTTAGCAATCTAGGAATAGGAGGAGCTCCTTTAAGCTAATAAAGAGTGTCTACAAAATAGTCTGTTGAAAGAATTCCCCTTGAGAATAGGAAAAAAAATCTACTGGAAGATTTCCCCTAAGGTCAGGAATAAGACATGTCATCATCACCACTTTTATTTAATGTTGTACTGGTGATCTAACCCAGTGCAATATAGGTAAGGAAGAAAATTCGTAAGGCTCAGAAAGGAAGGACAGTTTTAGTATCCAAAATTTACATGATTGTATAAGTAGAAAATAAAATTTAAAAAGACTTACAAACTACAGAATTAATAAATGAACACAGCAAGGTTGCTAGATACAAAATCAGTACACAAAATTAACCATATTTTTACACACCATCAACAAAGAAATGCAAAATGAAATAACAAACAAGACACCACTTGATATTGCATCAAAAAACCCCACCAAAGAATGAGTCTAAAAACAGTAACGTTTTATCAAGTGCAATTAAAGATGACCTAAATGTATTCAAAAATTGGAAGACTCAATATTTAGGATGGCATTTCTACCCCAAATTAATAGGTTTAATACAGTCTTAATAAAAATTCTAGCAATTTCTTTGTGGATATTGGTAAAGTGATTCTAAAAATCTATATGAAAATGCACAGGGCCAAGAATTTCCAAGGCAATCTTGAAGAAGATGAACAAAACTGGAGAACTTACACTAGCAGATATTAGTATTAATTATAGAGTTACAGTAAATAAGATACTGTGATATATATAAATAGATCCAATGAACAGGAGAGTATAGAGTCCACATATATGGTTATGTATGACAATGATGACACCATGATGCAGTGGGGAAAGGATGGTCACTTAATACTTGGTGCCAGTTAGATCTGTCTATATGGAAAAAAGAAGATATCTTGACCTCTATCTCATACATACAAAAAAATCAGCTCCATATAGATTTGGGATTTATAAGTTTTAAGAACATAGAAACATATTTTTATAATCTTATAGTATGCAAAAATTAAAAAGACACAAAAAATCTACCATAAAGGAACAAAAAGATGAACTAGACTACATTAAGTATTTTTGGTCATCAAAACACACCATTAGGAGTGTGAAAAGAAACCCATACAATAGGAGAATGTATTTGCAACACATATAACTGATGAAGGGCTCATTAAGAATATATAAAGAAAAAGAAAGAAAAATAATATGTAAAGAATTTCTACAAATTATTTTTTGTAGAAAATGCATGCAACCTAATAGAAAAAAAAACTCAGTTCACAAAGAGGATCTCCAAATGGCCAATAAATATATGAAATAAGCTCAAGGTTACTGCTCCTGAGAGAAATGTACATTAAAACCATAAAATATCTCTACGTTTTCACCAGAAAGGCTAAATTTAAAAAGACAAACAATATCATATGTTAGTGAGAATGTGGAAAACTCATATACTGTTGAGAATGTAAATCAGTACAATCATTTTGAAAACCTGGCATTTTTCTACTACAGTTGGCCATAAGCGTGCTATATAACTAAAAATTCTACCCCTACTTGATAAGCAACAGAAAAAATAGTTATGATCTCTGAAGGACAGGCACAAAAATGTTCTTAACATGATTATTGAAAAAAGCTAAAGACTAGAAAAAAAACATCTACATGGAAAGGAATGGAATAAAGAAATTTTGGTATATTCAAACAATGAAATGCTATAAGGCAATGAAAATGAACGAATTACAACTATACACAATAATATCTGTAAAACCAGAATAATATTGAACAGGGATGCCTGGGTAGTTCATAGGCTAATAAAACAAGCTGAATATAGAAGAGCCTATACTGTATGATTCCTTTTATATAAATCTCAAAGACGTGCAAACTAGTTTATGATATTAGAAGTTAAGATAGTCATTTTCTTTGAGAGACGCTGGTGACTGAGGAATCACAAGTTGGGTGGGTGTGGGGATTCTGGTAGTATTCTCTCTTGATTTGCATGCTGGTTTGTTAAAATTCATTGAGTACCACACTTACTACTTATTGCACTTTTATATATGTAAGTTATACTTCAATAGAAAAGGAAGGCCATTAGATAATGACATGATGAATAAATGTTCAAACCATAAATATTTTGTAAAGGTTGAAAAATGATATGTTAAAGGGCACCTGGGTGGGTTAAGCATCCAACTTTGGCTCAAGTTATAATCTCACCTTTCTTGGGTTTGAGTTCCATGTCGGGCTCTGTGCTGGCAGCTCAGAACCTGGAGCCTGCTTCAGATTCTGTCTCCCCCTCTTTCTCTGCCCCTCCCCCACTCGTGCTCTGTCTCTCTCAAAAATAAATAAACATTAAAAAATGATATGCTAAATTGAATCGAATAATATGAAGAAAATAAAATAGGAGAAAGACATGGAATGTAGGAATGTATAAGAAAAGGGGTCACAAATTTATTTATTTATATTTATTTATTTATTATATTAAATTTATTTAATTAAATTCAGGTTAGTTAACATACAGTGTTGTATTGGTTTGAGGAGTAGAACCCAGTGATTCATGACTTACATAGAACACCCAGGGCTCATCTCACCAAGTGCCTCCTTAATGTCCATCACCTGTTTAGCCTATCCATCCCACCCACCTCCCCTCCAACAACCCTAAGTTTGTTCTCTGTATTTAAGAATCTCTTATAGTTTGGCTTCCTCTCTGTTTTTATTTTATTTTTAAATAGAGTAGTCATAGAGGCCTTTTGAGAATAATTAACCTCCTTTTTCTTACCTGTATGATAAAATTTTCCTGAAAATCCAAGGTTGAACGTAAAATTTGTGATTTGTGCACGCAAAAGATTCTGAGTGTCAAGCAGGGCCTGGAATACATAATTAAAAAACAAAAATCAGCTTGGAGAATGTCACTGAGAGGTTTTAAAAGATATCTTCTTTTTGCATTCAAAGGGTAGAACTACTCCTTTATACATGAGAGAATTAAATGATGGAAAGTAGTGTCTTTACCAATTTATAACCAGAGAGATGCTTTCAAGATTACATACACATATACATATATTTATCCTTCAGCTTGCAATAAATTAGTAAAAAGTGTCAGCTAGAAAAAGGAAGTGACATGAAAAGTTTATTTTGCATGTATTAAAGGAAGTATTATCTAGAACATAAAATATATCTCCTTTCATTTCTCAGGGACATGGATCACCAGTTGTCAAAAGAAGGACACTCTTTAAGTGAAACTATGCAAGAACATATGTTGAAAGGAAACCTTGTTATTTCTCAGATATGCCTTTGGTCTTCAAAATCCTAGACTTTTCAATCTTTAAGTCTTAGATTCCCACAAGACAGTAATTGTTCTTCAAATAGGGATATCATGATAAAGTAAATCTCTAATTTGGCCTTTCATTAAAAAACAAACAAACAAACAAATAGCCCTTCTTCTGGAGGCAAAACTCTTTTAAAACAGAGTTTTAATTATTACATCTTATAAAGTATTTACTGTGCTTTGAATGAAAAGCAATTTTTTAAGTTTATTTATTTATATTGAGAAATACAAAGACAGGGTAAGCAGGGGAGGAGCAGAGAGAGAAGGAGAGAGAGAGAATCCCAAACAGGCTCTGCACTGTCAGCACAGAGCCCGATGTGGGGCTTGATCTCATGAAATCATGAGAACATGAGATCATGACCTGAACTGAAACTGAGGGTTGGATGCTTAACTGACTGAGCCACCCAGGCAGCCCACGCTATGAATTTTTAATGGACTTCTTTTCTTTCTCATTCTTATTTAAATTCCTATTCTTTTAAAAAAATTTAATGTTTTATTTACTTCTGAGAGAGAGAGAGAGAGAGAGTGAGCAGGGGAGGGTCAGAGAGAGAGGGAGATACAGAATCTGAAGCAGGCTCCAGCCTCTGAGCTAGCTGTCAGCACAGAGCCCTACATGGGGCTCGAACCTACGAACTGTGATATCCTGACCTGAGCCACCCAGTTGCCCCAAATTCCTATTCTTATATTTCTTTTCTCCCTGCCACCCTCCCTACACAGATAACTAGGCAGAAAGTAACACTATATGCTAGATTTGTAAAGGATCTTAGTTAATACTTTCATGCACGAGGAAACTGAGAAAAAATGAGCTGCCCATTTTCACAGATAAAATTAGTGGTAAATTGTAGACTAAGGATATAGATTGCCTGATTCCATATTAGGCACTCTTTTTCCCCCTTTCCATAGTACAAGTGGGCCCACAATAAAATCTTTTTTTAGCAGCATAACCGACACCTGGAAAACTTGCCCCATCATGTTCAAGGTCTCAGTCTTTTTTGGGGAGATAAATAGATATACCTTTTGTTCAGAGATTATCCCATGATTATATGCCTTATCTGTGGATATAAGTGATTCTCCTTATTGTGTAAAAACAGAGGAAGAAGACTTCTGAATCTCTATTTAAATTCATCTGACCACTGGGAAGTTTTTGAAATTTAGGTATCTAAATCTTCTTTTTGTATCACTACTCTGTTTACATGAACGACTTTGATTGAACAACTGAACCATAAAACATGTGGATCCTGAGGAAAGACAGGTTTGTTTGTGGATTTCCACACCTAAGTATAGAAACAAAAGGGTTAATGATGGCAGTGTCATTAGGGGCAGGTTAGATTCTGTCATCAAAAGGTCTGGGCATGGGTTGGGCAGGGAAAGGAGGATTTGGCCAACTCAGCAGTGACAAAGTGAGTAATATGGACACAGTCTTATTGCTTAAATGGGTGAGGAGTGGTGTTGCCTGGATGTAAGGTGTGAGCCTTCCTCCTTTTGTCCTTATGGAAGGAGCATAAGGTATGCAATTAGAAGGTATGGAAATATTTATTATTTATTTATTCACTTAATTAAAGTTTTTATTTATTTTGAGGGGGGGGAGCACAAACTGTGAGATCATGACCTGAGCTGAAACCAAGAGTTGGACACTTAACTGAATGAACCACCCAGGTGCCCAGAAGGTATGGGTTTAAACGCCATCTCTGGGACTTATAGTGAAGTCATGTAAGACTTGGGAGTCAGATTCCCTCAGCTGGAATTCTGGATCTGTCTCTATTCAGTATTGGGCATGTTATTAACATTTTTAGACCTCAGACTCATCACATGTAAACTATGGATAATAACAATTACCTCAAAGCACAGTTGTGAGGGTTACATGCTTTTATGCTCTTGGCATAGTGACTGGCACATAATAGGTGCTCAACAATTATTAGTTGTTCCTCCTCTCTTATTGCAGCTGCTACTATCAGTACTATTAATATGGTTGTTGTTATTGTTAGTGATGGTAGACAATTCATATTCTCTGACTTTTCCCTTCATTTATTAGAGTGGAGATAATTATCTAACTCACAGAATTGTGATGACGATTCTAAAAGGGATAATATATGTAGGAGTGCTTGATAAGTTTTTTTTTAAAGTGGCATAAAATATGAGGTGTTGATATAATTATCAGGAATTATATATTTTATGTATATAATTATATATTACTGATAATTATATCATTTGTCTCATTTACTTAAAAATTGTTTTTCTAATTTCTCATTTACCTTCAGTCTCCTCTAGCCTTCCCTCTCTCCTTCTTTTTCATTTCTTCTCCCCAGTAGAACATTCTAGCTGGCTCTTTTTATTTTTATTTTTCCTTCCCCTTAGATCTTGTCTTCTTCTTTATCCACCTTAATTTATTCATTTGCTCACTTTATTCAGTGGTTAAAATATAGACTTGATATCCATTTTAAAATAATTTAAAATAATATTTAAAATAATTTCTTGTGTGTTCATTGCTTTAATCTTAAAGTTGGAAGATTTTTCTTTTTGTTTGTTTGAAAATAAAATCCTCAGCTAAGCTTGAGTTTTGCTATATGACCCTTGATTGCCTTTTAAAACAAACATTTACAATACTTGATAAGAAAGCAAAAGAACAAACAAACAAACCTATCCTGTTCTTTAGCCTTAGAAGCCAAATTATATACCTGTGAACTAACCTCTAAATCAACTAGAATATGTTGATTCAAATTACCGAACTAGCCATGATTATTCAGGTTTCAGTTGGCATCTTACACATGTATTTGACATTCTAGAAACAAACACTAAAACACATAAAAGATATACTGAAACAGATAGTAGATACAAGCATTATGCCTGTATCTGGTGAAAAGAGAAATTTATTTCTAGATGTTGTTTATATACTTAATATAAACCCATAGTATCTCTTATACTGTTGTTTTTAGAAGCCATATTTTGGAAAACAATGTTATATATTCATCCACTACTTTCATCTTTTCAAAATATGCTTCTGAAGTGCTACAAGCTAGAACACCGAGCAATATTCTTAGATTCTATCCTTTTCATTGAATTCTTCATTGCTAGAATGATTTTATTCAGCATTAGTCTATTTAAAACTGAGCTAGTCTATTATTGCTATAAACAAAGTATTATAAAAATAATATAAATGATTCTTTATTTTCTATGTGTAACATGTCAAAAATGGTGTGGTAATATCTAAAAATATAATCATAATAAGCCAAATCAATGTTCTGGTATCAAATTCAGAAAACCAACTGCATTTTGGGCAAGTAAACCCTCTCTGATGTGCAGAGTATGTTGGTCATGGAGGAGGTAAAGAATCACAACCCCTTGCAGAGGTACCATTTAGTGGTCTCCAATTCAAGAACCCTAAGAACAGATTTCTGTTGTCAGAAAAAGTCTGGTTATTGAAAAATGGTACTTTTATTTTTAACTGTTCCAAAACTTTCTATATATTTAGGTAGGTAATTTCTATAAAATTGGTAAGGTAATTTACAATTCCATGCATCATTAATTATTTTTAAAATAACACATTATTAACCTTACACCTAAAGGAGCTAGAAAAGGAATAGCAAATAAAGCCTATGCCAGCAGAAGAAGGGAAATAATAAAGATTAGAGCAGAAAAAATGGTATATAAACAACAACAACAACAAAACCAGTAGAGGGGAACCTGGGTGGCTCAGTTAGTTAAGCGTCCAACTTCAGCTAAGGTCATGATCTCATGGTTCATGAGTTTGAGCCCTGGGTCAGGCTGTTTGCTGATAGCTCAGAGCCTGTAGCCCGATTCAGATTCTGTGTCTTCCTCTCTCACTCCGCTCCTCCCCTGCTCACACTTTGTCTCTCTTTCTCTCAAAAATGAATAAACTTCAAAAACAAACAAACAGTAGAACAGATCAACAAAACTAAGAACTGGTTCTTTGAAAGATTTAAAAAAATTGATAAAGCCCTAGCCAGACTTATCAAAAAGAAAAAAGGACCCAAACAGATAAAATCACAAATGAAATAGAGACCACAACTGACACCATAGAAATACAAACAATTATAAGAGAATACTATGAAATATTATATGCCAACAAAACTGGGAAATCTGGAAGAAATGGACAAATTCCTAGAAACATACTGAAACAGGAAGAAATAGAAAATTTGATAGGCCCATTACCTGCAAAGAAATTGAATCAGTCATCAAAATCTGTGCCAAAAGGCTTCCCAGGGGGAATTCTACCAGATATTTAAAGAAGGGTTAATACCTATTCTCAAACTGTTCAAAAAAGTAAAAATGGAAGGAAAGCTTCCACACTCATTCTATGAAGCCAGCATTACCTTGATTCTAAAACCAGACAAAGACCCCTCTAAAAAGGAGAATTATAAGCTAATATCCCTGATGAAACTGGATGCAAAAATTCTCAAAAAGATACTAGCAACTGAATTCAACAGTATATTAAAAGAATTATTCACCTTGATAAAGTGGGATTTATTCCTGGGCTGCAGAGCTGGCTCAATATTCACAAACAATCAATGTGATATACCACATTACTAAAAGATAGGATAAGAACCATATGGTCCTGTCAACAGATGCAGAAAAAGCATTTGACAAAATACAGCATCGTTTCTTGATAAAAACCCTCAAGAAAGTAGGGATAGAAAGAATATACCGCAACATCATAAAAGCCCTATGTGTAAAACCCACAGCTAATATCATCTTCGATGGAGAAAAACAGATCTTTTCCTCTATGGTCAGGAACATGACAGGGATATCCACTCTGACCAGAGTTGTTCAACACAGTACCAGAAGTCCTAGCCTTAGCAATAAGCAACAAAAATAAATAAAAGGCATACAAACTGACAAGAATGAAGTAAAGCATTCTCTCTTTGCAGATGATATGACACTCTATGTGGGAAACCCAAAAGACTCCAACAGAAAACTGCTAAAACTGATACATTAATTCAGCAAGTCACAGATTATAGAATCAATGTACAGAAATTGGTTGCATTTCTAGACACCAATAATAACGCAGCAGAAAGAGAAATCAAAGAGTTGATACTATTTACAATTGCACCAAAAACTGTAAGATACCTAGGAATAAACCTAACCAAGGAGGTAAAGGATCTGTATGCTGAAAACTATAGAAAGCTTAATGAAAGAAATTGAAGACATAAAGAAATGGAAAAGCATTCCATGTTCATGGATTGGAAGAACAAATATTGTTAAAATGTAGATAGCACCCAAAGCAATCTACACAGTCAGTGCAATCCCTATCAATATAGCATCAACATTATTCACAGAGCTGGAACAAACAATTCTAAAATTTGTATGGAACCACAAAAGATCCCAAATAGCCAAAGTAATGTTTAAAAGGAAATCCAAAGCTGGAGGCATCACAATTCCAGATTTCAAACTGTATTACAAAGCTGTAATCATCAAATAGAATTGTACTGGTACAAAAGCAGACACAGAGATCAATGGAACAGAATAGAAACAGAATAGAGAAACAGAAATGTACTCACAAATGTATGCCCAACTAATCTTCAACAAAGCAGGAAAGAATATCCAATGGGAAAGAGTCTCTTTAGCAAATGGTACTGGCAAAACTGGACCACTTTCTTACACCATATTCAAAAATGTATTAAGAATGGATGAAAGACCTAAATGTAAGACAGGAATCCATCAAAATCCTAGAGGAGATAACAGGCAGCTGCCTCTTTGACTTTGGTTGCAGCAATTTCTTACTAAACATATCTCCAAAGGCAAGGGAAACAAAAACAAAAATGAACTATTGAGACCTCATCAAGATAAAAAGTTTCTGCACAGTGAAGGAAACAATCAACAAAACTGAAAGGTAATTTTTGGAATGGGAGAATATATTTACAAATGACATATCAGATAAGGGTTAATATCCACAAATCTATACAGAACTTACCAAATTCAACACTCAAAAAAGACAAATAATCCAGTGAAGAAAAGGGCAAAAGACCTGAATTGACACTTTTCCAAAGAGGACATCCAGATGGCTAACAGACACATGAAAAGATGCTCATCATCACTCATCATCAGAGAAAAACAAATCAAAACCACAATGAGATACCACCTCCCATCTGTTAGAGTGGCTAAAATAAACAACTTAGGAAACAGATGTTGGTGAGGATGCAGAGAAAGAGGATCTCTTTTGAACTGCTGATGGGAATGCAAACTGGTGCAGCCACTCTGGAAAACAGTGTGGAAGTTTCCTCAAAAAATTAAAAATAGAACTACTATAAGACCCATGAATTGCACTACTAGGTATTTATCCAGAGGATACAAAAATGATGATTTGAAAGGGCACACACACCCTAATGCTATCAACAATAGCCAAATTATGGAAGGAGCCAAATGTCCATTGACTAATGAATGGATAAAGAAAATGTGATACACACACACGCACACACACACACTGGAATTTTACCTGGCTCAAAAAGAATGAAATCTTACCATTTGCAACAGTGTGGATGGAACTAGAGGATATTATGCTAAGTGAAATAAGTCAGGGAAAGACAAATATCATATGATTTCACTCATATGTGGAATTTAAGAATCAAAACAGATGAACATAGAAGAAGGGAAGGAAAGATAAGATGAAAAGAGAGAGGGAGGCAAACTATAAAAGCCTCTCAAATATAGAGAACAAACTCAGGGTGTCTGGAGGGGAGTTGGGTCAGTGGATGAGCTAAATGGGTGATAGGCATTAAGGAGGGCACTTGTGATGAGCCCTGGGTGTTATATGTAAGTGATGAATCACTAAATTCTACTCCTGAAACCAATACTACACTATACGTTAAGGAACTGAATTTAAATAAGTAAAAAGTAAATAAAATACATATTACTTTTTCTAGTTAAAAAAATTAAAATCACTAATAAATCCATCTCTGAAGAATGAATTCTTTCCCAATTTTACAAAAAATGACATACATCTAAGTATACACAGAAATATAGATATATAGGTAAGTGAGATTAGAGCCATAAAGCAAAAATTAGAACTGTACCTATTATTACTAAAAATACAGAGTTTTGAATTTTGCCTTTGTCATCTAATAGTACATTATGAGCTTTCTCCGTTCACATTAACCTTCCAAATCCAAATTGGTTAATGGGTGCAGAATAATGCATCAAATAGGTACCTTATAATTTATTAACCATTTCATCTTACTGTTGTACCTTTGGGTTGTTTATAATCTTTGTCTAATATAAATACTGTTCTATATACCAATACATATTTATAAAACAATGAAGTAACCATTTTTGCAGGAGATAAGAATAATTCTGTTTAATCTTTGGCAGACAAAACAATTTTCCAGCAAATTTGAAGATGCTTATGAAAGTATTAAAAAAGAACATAAGATTCATTTAAAACTATAAGAGAATTGCACTTTGAATATAGTTTAAAATGAAAATTTGACTATTTCCAAAATGATTTTTTTCAAATCTTGATTCTGTGTGCTACCCCATTAACTTAGTTTCTTGAGGCTTCATTCTACAAAGCCAAAAACACTTGCAGGCATTAAAAGATCTATTTGAAGGCCAAGAAGATCTAATTTAAAGAAACTGAGCTCTGAGAACTAAGCAAAATGGGAGCTTTTATATATCTTTGGATTTTCTCCAACTTCCTTTAACAGAATGAATATATCAATTAAAGTAAATCAAAGAGGCAAAGTTTAAAAATAACTGCAAAACCATTTTATATGGAGACTCATGTTAGTATTCATTACATGTGTGACATTCCTTGAGGGAACATTTACTAATTTTGCGTTTCTCATCTGTGCTTCCCAGATAATATTTTGACCTGTTTTTATCTTTTACAAGGTAACTAAAGGAGTGGGTGAGCCAAATTAAAACAGGGGAAGACATTTTGGTGCTGAGTGTGGTTTTTCAGCAGCAGGCAAAAATAGTGTTTCAGCACAAAATTTTTAGACTTATCATTTTCCTAATCAAATATTCCCTAAATAGAAATATATACAATGTATCTGTATCTCATAAAGTAAGTGAGAACAAGTGAGCAGCTAATTGCAAGATCTTGTATCTATCTATGTATGTATCTACATATAAACATGCACACTCAGGCATCACAGGTATATGATGTAAAAGATCATTATTCACATTTCAGACACAATAGATATGATTTACATAGTTTAAGGGACTTTCCCCTTAAAGTGTTGAAGAAGTGATTCAAACAAGGATTTGGATTTCAAAGCTCACTGCTTCTGTTTTCCATAGAAAGAACAAGGATACTAACAGTGAACACCCTTACCACTGGCATACAGAGCCATTGGTGACAAAATCCATTAGAAGGAAATAAGAGATGCCTTTTTGTATCACTTTCACCAACTAGTTGTCACTCTTAGTTTCCAATACCTAAAGGTATGAGGTGGATGGGAAAACTAGTTTGGTCAGTGAATACCCAGCCAAACTAGGAATGTTTATCCACTGGTATGCATATTAAAGAACAGTCACTCAGTGCACTGGGTGTGGAGCTGGACAGTAGGATACTGAAGGGCCTTAACACCATAGCTTCACCTTGGTCTCATCACCAGGTATAGAACTAGAAAGGTTTTCTATAGAAGACCTCTTCCCACATCAGAAAAACACTGAAATTTGCTGAAAACAGTTAATTAGGCATAATATTAGAGTGAAGTCATCTTGCACAATTAGAAGACAGCTTTAGAGGACAACAATGAGTAATAAAGCCGGGGCCAACTACATTATTTGACCTGCCAATGCAATGACATGACACTGAGGCTGGAAATAAGGAGATGCAGGCATGTTCAGTAAGCCAGTGGAGTACATAAAATTTGGCCATTTGTTATAATAGTATTTAACTCTCTTGACAAGAAACTTGAAGACCTAGAGCTGACTACCTGACAATAACAATCCTAATGGTAAATCAATCACTTAGTGTTTAGTTGACTATTTTATAAATTTAAAGTCTATGCACAAAAAGGGGGAAACTATATTTATCCTGCTAACTTAAAATATAAATACCAAAGGTGTGAGTGTGTTTTCTGTGTTTTACATGAGCCTCATCACATTTGGGAAAATGGATAGGGAACTTTCACCTAGGAATTTGCTAATTATAGTCAAGTGTTTTAAAGATTGTCCTTCTTATTACTGACATTGCCTTAAGTCGTGGCCACCCTATGCTGAATTCTTAGTCCTTGAGTGTGGCCTCACTAACATGTGCATGATGAATGCATAGCAGATTTGGAATCAGAGTGACTTAGGCATCTGACTCTGCCATTTGACTACTGCACTAGCCTGGACAAGTTAATGAACCTCTCAGATCAGTTTCCTTCTCTGGGAAATAGTAATAACAATATACTACTCATGAGTTAGGTATAAAGATCAAATGGGAAAATGGGTAAATGGCCCTAAAACCTTCCCCTGCATATAGAAGTGGAGTTTTAGCTCTGTTAATGGAATAATTTCTCTCTTCCTCTGAACCTGATCCTAAAGCAGGCATATGCCTAAAATTTAAAAAAGTATTTTCAAATTAGACCTTAGTACTTTTAGGGATGTCTAATCAGCACTGAGGATTTTAATCAAAAGAGGAAGATGATACAAGTAGCTGTAGCATAATAACTTTTACAAAGCTTTGTATTCCTTTCTGAGTGAATTCTTCATTGTCGCGTTCAGTGTTCATGTATTTTATTGTTTGTATTGCCCAGATTAAGGATAAAGGTTTGGGTGAAAGTCAAGAAGAAAAACATTTATATAGTAATCTTAAATTATTTCTGATATATACTTACACTAGTCCAGAGCAAATTATTATTATTATTAGTCCACTCTAAATTATACAGATGAGAGATGGTTTTGCTAGAACATTTGTTGACACAAAATTGGCAAATAATATGTGAGTGGGAAAATAAAGAATAATTAAATATGTGCTATTTTCACTAAGTGTTCATTTGAAATTGTTATACATATTCTATTTAGTTTACGGTTGATATACTCAAATAGTCAAAATACTAATATACTTTAAAAAAAGAAATAAACATAAAGAGTAGTTCAGTTTAGGGGCACCAGTTAAGCATCTGACTCCAGCTCAGATCACAATCTCATGGTCTGTGAGTCTGAGCCTCACCTCGGGCTCTAAGCTGACATTTCCGAGCCTGGAGCCTGCTTCAGATTCTGGGTCTCCCTCTCTGTCTGCCCCTCCCCTGCTCATGCTCTGGTTCTCTCTCTCTCAAAAATAAATATTTAAAATTTTTTTAAAAAATTAGTTGTTTTTTATAATATGGTATCTTTAGGAAACTGTAAGTTATATCTTATTCAGTTATACACAAAAAGGTTTTTATGTGTTGTAAAAAACATAATTTTGATGCCTTAGTAATTTAAAATACTTGCTTTTAGCAGCAAAGCAGAAAAGGAAGCAAAGGTCTAGGATTCCACATGAGGGGACTGAAGCATCTCAACCCACTTACTATTATTTCAGAATAAATTAGACTTCCACTAATAGTTGCAGAGGTATGTTGGAAACCCCTTAAGTACCATATTTGTTTTTCTTTTTTGAAATTAAGTTTTTTTGAAATTAAGCAAAAATTTTAATTCCAGTATAATTAACATATAATGTTATATTAATTTCCAGTGTACAATATAGTGACTCATCAATTCTGTACATTACTCAGTGCTCATCATGATGTACTCTTAATCCCCGTCATCTATTTCACCCATCCCTCTACACACCTCCCCTCTGGTACCATCACTTTGTTCTCTACAGTTAAGAGTCTGTATCTTGATTTGTCTCTCTCTCTCTCATTCTCTCTTTTTCTTTGCTCATTTGTTTTGTTTCTTAAATTCTACATATGAGTAAAATCATATGGTATTTGCCCTTCTCTGACTGATATATTTCTCTTACTTTAATATTCTCTGGATCCATCTATGTCATTGCAAATGGCAAGATTTCATTCTTTTATTTTGTGGCTAATATTCCATTTATATAAATACCACCTCATTTTTTAATTTAAAATTTTAAGTCTATTTATTTTTGACAGAGAGAGCAAGTGGGCAAGGGGCAGAGGGAGAAGGAGAGAGAGAATCCGAAGCAGGCTCCACACTTTCAGCACAGAGCCTGATGTGGGGCTCAAACTCACAAACTGTGAGATCATGACCTTAGCTGAAACCAAGAGTCAGACACTTAACCAATTGAGCCACCCAAGTGCCCCTATACCACTTCATTTTTATCTATCAGCCAATGGACATTTGGGCTGTTTCCACAATTTGGCTATCATGGATATAATTGTGGATAATGCTCCTGCTGTAAACACTGGGGGTGCATGTATTCCTTTGAATTACTAGTTTTGTATTCTTTGAGTAAATATCTAGTAGTACAATTGCTGGATCATAGGGTAGTTCTATTTTTAACTTTTTGAGGAATGTTTTCCATACTGTTTCTAGGGTGGCTACACCAGTTAACAGTGCAAGAGGGTTCCCCTTTCTCCACATCCTCACCGACACCCATTATTTCTTGTGTTGTTGATTTTAGCCATTCTGAGAGGTGTGAGGTGATATTTCATTACAGTTTTTTTTTGCATTTCCCTAATGATAAGTGATGTTGAACATCTTTTTATGTCTGTCGGCTATCTGTATGTCTTCTTTGGGAATGTCTGTTTATGTCTTCTCCCCATTTTTAATTGGATTATTTGTTTTTTGAATGTTGAATTGTATCAGTTCCTTATATATTTTGAATACTAAACCTTTATCATTAATATCATTTGCAAATATCTTCTCCTATTCCAAAAGTTGCCTTTTAGTTCTGTTGATTGTTTCTTCACTGTGCAGAAGCTTTTTATTTTGACATAGTCCCAATAGTTTATTTTTGTGTTTTTTCCCCTTGCCTCAGGATACATGTCTGGAAAAAAGTTGCTAAGGCCAATATCAAAGAACTTACTGCTTCTGTTCTCTTCTAGGATTTGGATGGTTTCCTGTCTTACATTTAGGTCTTTCATCCATTTTGAATACATTTTTGGGTATGGTGTAAGAAAGTGGTCCAATTTCATTCTTCTGCATGTTGTTTTCCAGTTTTGCCAGTACCATTTGTTAAAGAGACTCTTTCCCATTGGATATTCTTTCCTGCTTTGTTGAAGATTAGTTGGTCATACATTTGTGAGTCCATTTCTGGGTTTCTCTATTCTGTTCCATTGATCTCTGTGTCTGCTTTTGTACCAGTACCATTCTGTTTGATGATTACAGCTTTGTAATGCAGTTTGAAGTCTGGAATTGTGATGTCTCCAGCTTTGGATTTCCTTTTAAACATTAATTGGCTATTTGGGATCTTTTGTGGTTCCATACAAATTTTAGAATTGTTTGTTATAGCTCTGTGAATAATGCTGGTGTTATATTGATAGGGATTGCACTGACTGTGTAGATTGCTTTGGGTGCTATCTACATTTTAACAATATTTGTTCTTCCAATCCATGAACATGGAATGCTTTTCCATTTCTTTGTGTCTTCTTCAATTTATTTCATAATCTGTCTTTATTTTCAGCATACCTCTTTGGTTAGGTTTATTCCAGGTATCTTACGGTTTTTGGTGCAATTGTAAATGGTATCAACTCCTTGATTTCTCTTTCTGCTCCATCATTATTGGTGTCTAGAATTACAACCAATTTCTGTACATTGATTCTATATCCTGCAACTGTGCTGAATTCATGTATCAGTTCTAGCAGTTTTTTGTTGTAATCTTTTGGATTTTCCACATAGAGTATCATGTCATCTGTGAAGAGTGAGAGTTTTATTTCATTCTTGTCAGTTTGTATGCCTTTTATTTATTTTTCTTGTCTGATTGCTGTGGCTGGGACTTCCTGTACTATGTTAAATAACAGTGGTCAGAGTGGATATCCCTGTCCTGCTCCTGAACTTAGGGGGAAAGCTCTCAGTTCTCCCCCATTGAGTATGATGTTATTTGTGAGTTTTTCATTTATGGCCTTTATTATGTTGAGGTATATTTCCTCTAAATCTTCATTAATAAGGGCCTTTTTCATGAATATATGTTTTACTTTGTCAAATCCTTTTTCTGTGTTTATTGAGATAATCACATTTTTTACTATTTCTCTCTTTTTTTAAAAAGTTTGTTTATTTTTGAAAGAGAGAGAGCAGGAGAGGAATAGAGGGGGAGGGAGAGAGAGAATCCCTGGAAGGGTCTGCACCATCCATGAAGGACCTGACATGGGGCTTGAACTCACAAACTGTGAGATTATGACTTGAGCCAAAACCAAGAGTCATACACTTAACTGACTGAGACTTCCAGGTGCTCCTATCCTTTCTCTTATTGATGTGATGCATCACACTGATTGATTTGCAAATATTGAACCACACTTGTATCCCAGGAAAATCTCACTTCATCATGGTGAGTGATTTTTTAAATGTATTGTCGGATTCAGTGTGTTAGTATTTTGAGGATTTTTGCATCTATGGGTTCATCAGAGATATTGACCTGTAGTTCTCTTTTTGAGTGATGTCTTTACCTGGTTTTGATATCAGGGTGACACTTGCTTCATGGAATTAATTTGGAAGTTTTCCTTCATCTATTTTTTTGGACTAGTTTGAGTAGAATAGGTATTAATTCTTCTTTAATGTTTGGTAGAATTAGCCTGTTAATTTTAGGACTGCTCCTGGACTTTTCCCTGTTGGGGGATTTTGATTACTGATTCAATTTGCTTGCAACTGGACTGTTAAAATTTTCTATTTCTTCCTGCTCCAGTTTTGGCAGATTATATATTTCCAGGAATTTATCCATTTTCTAGGTCATCTAATTTGTTGACATATATTTCTTCATAAAATTCTCTTAGAATTGTAGATCTGTGGACGAGAGGGCAAGATGGCGGAGAAGTAAGGAGCTCCGTACTTGCACTCGCGCCCATACATCACACAGAAAAGATCCGAAGACATTGGAAACCTTACAAAACCTGAGAGATTGGGAGAAAAAAGATGCAGAATCCACTGAGAGAGCCTTCTAACGTGAGTGCGAACCGGGGAAGATAAAATCGGGCCGGGATCGGAGACTCCAGTGGGGGAGGCGATCCCCCTCTACCCTCTACGGGGAGTGAGAGGGGAAAAGGAGAGAGTCCGAAACAGAAAAACCTCCGCACGGGGGAGAAAACCCTC
>NW_024081098.1:1529280-1534175 GCF_003009895.1 Hyaena hyaena | reverse complement strand
GGGGGAAGGGGGGATGGGCATGGAGGAGGGCACTTGTGGGGATGAGCACTGAGTGTTATGTGGAAACTAATTTGACAATAAACTATTTGTAAAAAAAAATAAAATATGCCAATTAAAAAAAATAAATAGTTCCTTCAAATTGCTGACTATTTAAAGATGGAAGCAATAATCACCAAGAACAAAATATAATCTGACACTTTACTGAGAAGATGTCTCACAAAGTATGTGTGTTTGAATCAGAAGTGATTTATAGAGACGCTGTATCCCATTGAATGGAAGAAAGAGCTCTCGAGTAGCCATTTGCTGAATTTCATGTCCTTGAGTTTCTCATCTGTAAGGACTTCGTACATGATACTGTGGTAGAAGATAAATGAGATTGTTATATACAGTAAATAATATCTTGTATTATTGTAACTTGTATATATAAAAAGGTACAGTGTAAAATGCTCAGAACTATACAAAGGTTTTTTTGTTTCTTTGTTTTTAATTTCAAAAGATTATTGTGATTTTAAGCAGTGATTCCTATAGGGACATTTTTATGCCCCAGAGAACATGCAGTAGTGTATGGAAGCAATATTGGTCATTGTTAGGGGTGGAAGAGCCACTGATACGTGGTGAATAGAGGCCAGGAGTACTGTGAGACGTCCTGCGATGCACCCAACATCCCCTTCCCCCAACATAGAATTATCCAGCCCAGAACGGCAGTTCTGCCAAGGTTAAGAAACCCTGCTTGAGAGCATTTAGGAAGTGACTTGTACGTGAAATTTAAAGTGCACTATATCTTAAAGTATGACCATGAATTCAAGAGAGTGGTATTCTTTTCTTTTTTTTTTTTTAATATAATTTATTGTCAAATTGGCTAACATACAGTGTGTAAAGTGTGCTCATGATTTTGGGATAGATTCCCATGGTTCATTGCTTACATACAACACCTAGTGCTCATCCCAACAGGTGCCCTCCTCAATGCCCATCACCCACTTTCCCATCTCCCCTAATCTGCTCATCCACCCTCAGTTTGTTCTCTGTGTTTAAGAGTCTCTTATGGTTTGCCTCCCTCTCTCTCTATTTGTAACTATTTTTCCCCTTCCCTTCCCCCATGGTCTTCTGATAAGTTTCTTGAGATCCACATATGAGTGAAAACATATGGTATCTGTCCTTCTCTGACTGACTTATTTCACTTAGTGTAATACAGTTCCATCCACATTGTTGCAAATGGCAGGATTTCATTCTTTCTCGTCAAATAGTATTCCATTGTATATATATGAACCACATCTTCTTTCTCCATTCATTAGTTGATGGACATTTAGGCTCTTGCCATAATTTGGCTGTTGAAACTACTACTGTAAACATTGGGGGTACATGTGCCCCTATGCATCAGCACCCGTGTATCCCTTGGGTAAATTCCTAGTAATGCTATTGCTGGGTCATAGGGTAGTTGTATTTTTAGTTTTTTGAGGAACCTCCACACTGTTTTCCAGAGGGGCTGCACCAGTTTGCATTCCCACCAACAGTGTAAGAGGGTTCCCATTTCTCTACATCCTCACCAGTATCTGTGGTTTCCTGACTAATAATTTTAGCCACTCTCCCTGGTGTGAGGTGGTATATCATTGTGGTTTTGATTTGTATTTCCCTGATAATTAGAGATGTTGAGCATCTTTACATGTGTCTGGTAATCTTACATGGCCATCTTAGATGGGGAGAAGGAATGAGTGATCAGGTAGTTTCTAAAAGAAACCTTGTTGCTCATCCGTGGCTTGTGAGGGTGACTGTAGAGCATTGAGGTGAAACAGGTTTGTTGGTGCAAGTCCGCGAGTCTGTACTTGAGACAACAATTATGTAGTTGACATGAGGAATTTAAAACGAGTATAATGTTGAAAAATGTATATGTTTAAGGGTAAGCAAATACTGAGGCAGAAAAAAACAAGAAACAAGGAAAAATTCTGAAAACTGTTATAATAGAACTTGTGTTAATGATGACCTGGCAATGAAAACTAAATCGAAAAGGTAGTTGAAAATATGAGGAGATTTCAAAGGGCTGTAGGAAGGTATACTGAGGCTCATGGGAAAAAAAAGTCATCACTGTTTTGTATCACAAATGAATATTTACCACTTTAGGCAATGTAGAAAACCATCATCTGTACTGACTGTTCGATGAATTGCGTATATTAGAATTATTTTGTTGAGGAATTGAAACTCTACTTCTCAGAGCTTCACACTGTAATTAGGTAAATAATATATATAATATCTACAATATAATGTACAGGAAAACTTGAGTGGGATGTCCGGGCAGCTCTGACTTGATTTCAGCTCAGGTCAGGGTTTCAGGTTTGTGAGTTTGAGCCCCATGTCAGGCTCTGTGTTGACAGCGCTGAGGCTCCTTTGGACTCTCTCTCCTCTTCTCTCTCTGCCCCTCTCCAACTCTCTCTCTCTCTCAAAATAAATACATAAATTTTAAAAGAAAAAAAAAGAACAGAAACCGTGAAAGCTCAGATGATTTAGTATGCCCTACTCTAACGTATGATTAAGGAAGTTTGCTTAAAGAAAATAAAATTAAAACTGAATCTTGAATTAGGGGGAATTCATCTCTTCTGAGATCTCCTTTAGTTAACCATCTTTAATTCTTTCAGCTAACTTCTGTTTTCCTGGGACAAAGAAAGAGTTTTTAAATGTTTATTTATTTTTTAGAGAGAGCTCTCAAGGGAAGGACGGAGGGGGAGGGGAGAAGGAGGAGGAGGAGCAAAGAGAGAGGACAGAGGATCCAAAGTGGAAACACACACACACACACACACCCTGGTTAAAGCAGAGAGCCCCACCTGATGCTGGAATCAGGAACCAAACCATGAGACAATGACTCAAGCCAAATTCGGATGCTTGACCTTAACCAACTGAGCCACCCAAGTGCCCCCACCTCCTCTGCGGTAAAGAAACTTCTGGGTGTTCTCTCACTGCTTGGTAGGTGCCGAATATTTGGGGCAGGTGCCTTAATCTCCTCTGTGTCCCCTGGCAGCTCCACGGGCACAGTATTCTTGCCTTACCCCCCAGGGCCCCAACAAGAACTTGGACGATGCATATTCTTGGCTGTCATATTCTCACAATATTCTGAAAACAATATCCCGCCTCCCCCCACCCCTGCTCTACCATGCTAAAAATCTTGCTTTCCCTCCAGACCCTTCTCTTTTCAATGCACAACTTAAAGAATTTTATCTTGGCAGTGAAAACTATAATGTGGGAGGCAAGGAGAAAATAGTTCTGTCTCATCATGTGTGCTTTCAAATCTTCCAGTCTTTACCTCTTATAAGAGTTTGAAATCAAAGCCCGAAATAAAAAGGAGCAAAGCCTCTCACTCTGCAAAGGAGTGTCTACACCTCCCCAGACAAAATGGGGCTATTGCAGAGGGGCGGGGCTGAGGTGCTGGCAGAGACATGCCTCTAGGTCCATCACACATCATCTCCTCCAGACACCTGTATCATCCATTTGAATGAGAACGGGCATTATTGACTCATTTTAGGCATCCTATCATACTGGCCAGGGGATAAGACATTTAAACTTGTTTAATGCTTTGCTATTCCTTATTGGTTCTGTCAAAGAGAGTCATTTCTAAGAGTTCAAATAGCCTCTCTCAGTTTCTTTATATTACCATTTCTGCCAATCACCTTGTCATTCTTCGAATCAGCCAAGCTAGGGATGTATCAGTCTTGCGCAATTTTCTTTTCTGACTCCATTGTGTAATTTTCATGTCCTTCTGGTACTTTCCTTACAACATGTCTTTGGTTTGTTCTAATCCCTCCAGTTTTTTTTATATCTCTACTCAGGACAGCACTTTATACAGCTGAAAGAATAATGTATGTCCTAAGTGCATTTTAATCTTTGGTCTCTCTCCCAGTCTGACCTGAAAAATACTACCCAACCAACAGAGGGAATGTAACTTTAATGTTACCGTATCCAAAAGTCAAAGCGTGTAAAACAGTTGCTGTGCCCTCTTGATCATGGCATTTTTATTCTCTTACTTTTACTCATTCTTATTTTGTTGTTTTCTATATGTGTAGTTGCAGATTGAACTCACACTAGTTCTTTTTTTAAAAGTTTGTTTGTTTAGAGAGAATGAGTGGGAGAGGGGCGGAGAGTGAGGGGGAGAGAGAGAATTCTGGGAGAATCAGTGTGGGACTCAGTCTCACGAACTATGCGATCATGACCTGAGCTGAAACCACGAGGTGGATGCTTAACCAGCTAAGGTTAAGGGACGGGAGCCCTTGGATTTAAGACTCGCCCTGAATGTAGGATGATCTCGTCTCAAGACCCTTAACTTAGTAAAGAGTTTATTTCCAAATAAGTTTACATACACAGGTCGGAGGCTCAAATTTGACATATATTTTTGAGGTACATATTTTAGCTAATTAGACCCTGGAGGTTAAATTTGAACTAATATGGTCACCTGGCGGGGGTGGGGGGGGGATGGTTCAGTTGGTTTAGCGTCTGACTCTTGATTTCAACTCAGGTCATGATCTCACTATTCGTGAGATTGAGCCTCACACCTGGCTCTGTGGTGACTGCTTGGACTTCTCTCTCTCCTTCTGTACACCCCCACTTGTGTGCTCATTCTCTCTCTCTATCTCTCACTCAAAATAAATAAACTTTTTTAAAAATTTGAAATTTCTGCTAATAGCTTTTCGCTTCTTTCCCCCCACTGTGGGGAAAAAAAAGTCTCACACACGATAGTACACTTAACTATGAATTCAATCTTCTCATTCGAAGAGTTACAAACAAAGTTTAAAGAGAAACTTTTAAATTGCTTTAGGTTGGCTTTTCAAGACTCTTCATGTACTGAGGAAATCTATAAAAAAAAAATCTATCCATCCCCCCTTCCTCCCTCCACTCCCCTCCTCCCTCCACCCCCC
>NW_024081098.1:1478739-1528742 GCF_003009895.1 Hyaena hyaena | reverse complement strand
GTCCTCCTTCCTATAAGCATTCAAACTGTTATTCCTATTTAACGTGCTAGCATCTAGGATCCTTTTCCTTTTCTTTTTTTTTTTAATACTTTATTGTCAAGTTGGTTTCCACATAACACCCAGTGCTCATCCCCACAAGTGCCCTCTCCTCCCTACATCCCCCCTCCTCCCCCCATCCTCTGCCCAGGAACATACAGAGCCAGTGGTTTCCCTGCCAGACCTGCCGTGCTGGGCCCCACGGGACATCCCTGTGCTCAGGACACAAAGGGGTCCCTAGCCATTGCCCTCCGCAGCAGTGAGCAGCACCAGCCCTAGAACTAATAGCTTTCCAGTTTTACTGCCACCCCCTCACCTGAAAGCGAGATTATATGAAGCAATATCTTTACCTCCTATTATCTATATAACTCTATTATGGTACCTACTATTTTATATCAATTATAACTTAATTCTGAGTCTATATTAGCCTTTCGTATTATTAATATAGACCTTCTGGTTTATGGTAGTTCCAATGACCTATTCCATATATATACACAAATACATATGGTGTATAAGTGAATGTAATTCGTGTGTGCATATTAAACATTTTATTTTTGTAAGAGTAACAGCACTTGGCCTGCCTTGGGGGCTCAGCCAGCTAAGCGTCATGATCTTGTGGTTCATGAGTTTGAGCCCTGCATCGGGCTCTGTGCTGACAGCTCTGAGCCTGGAGCCTGCCTCAGATTCTGTGTCTCTCTCTCTTTCTGCCCCTCTCCACTCATTCTGCCCTTGTCTCTGTCTCTCTTTCAAAAATAAATAAGGCATTAAAAAATAAAAAGAATAAGAGCGCTAAAGGACCAGAAAACTTCTTCTTGATAAAAAAAGTTTTTAAATGAACATTTATTCAAGTAAATTTGATACTTCATGTAGACATTTGTAATGTTTTTTGGTGACATTCCGCCTTATAAATTCTAACTATGTTTGGGAGAATTTCCCATATCGTTAGTCTCTGCCACAGATAGGAGATGCCAGATAGTATCCTTCCCTGTCTCCTTTGTTGATAGCACATAGGCAAGAGACTTTATGCTTCATGAATAAAATGTACCCAGCCCACTCTTTGGGTTCCACACCAGACATGTGGACAGGCTGGCACCGAGCTAGGGAGTGAGGACATGTAGTTTTCAGAGTGGCAGTGTTTTCATTAGCAGAATCCATGCCCAAACCAGCAGCAGTGGACACACAGGCACACCGATAAGAAATTTTCATTTTTATGTAATTTCACTATATGTATTTATTTATTTTGCAACCAGTGTTGAAAATAAATTAAAAAAAAAAAAAACATAGCCATGTTAAGGATCTAATTTCATGCAACTTAAATAAACTTTGGAGAAATTAACCAGAGGATCTAATTATGACTCCATACAACTTACTCTCATCAACTGAAAGAATATATTCTGAATTCCAAACAACAATCTTGTATGTGGAGTTTTGTGATATCACTGCTTAAAAACAGAATTTGTTAATTAAGCTTCTTCTATAAGTGAAATAACATGAAGTAGAAGTGATTCCATGATGTCATTGTTGAAGGTGAGAAATGTCTTTTGCATATTTGAAAGGGTGAATGTTTAACAATAGACTTTTAGATAAGAAAAATAGCTTTAATTTTAGTCCTCAGTGTTTGAGAAACATCATACAAGTCACTTTCACAAGAGCTAGAGAAATCAGATAGAAAAATAGGAAGTGACAGTTCTCACAATATTAAATGCCAGAAAATAAACTTTTGTTTAATTAAGGACTTAAGGAGAATCATTTAAGTGATGAAATCAGCAGTGATTTTGAGTTTTTCCTTAAAACTCTACCGTCTGAACAGATAAACAAATCCACTTTGCAACAATCTGAATCAATGACTCATTAAGAACCTTTTAAGAAGAAAATCGATATATTTTAAAGTCCCTCTACATAAAAAATACACAGACTACTTTAGCAAGCACTTAGAATGTTTCTTCCCCACAAACATGAATATTTGCATATTTGCTGGGCTCTCTGTCATTTGCTGTTGCAGTGTTTTTCTCTCTGCCAATTCTTACTGTCTGATGAAGAGAAAGATTCCACAGCTCCTATGTTTGGATTTAGTTCTCTTACATTTTTATTTTTTCATTTTGACAACATTGATGTTTGAGGAGAGTTAGACTAAAAAAAGAGTGATTTGTATTCACAGCTGAGGTCAAACAATGCCTTCTGAGCCAAACATTTTTAAACACAAATCTTATATTTTATACATATAGAAAGAGGAAACATAATGCAGCTATAATAGGCACCAATGAAGGTTTTTCAGTGAAAAAAAATATTTATAAAAAATATAAAAATATATTATAACATATATAATGTATATAATAGTTGGAGGGTAATACATTTCAGTAATTTCTAGAATAAATTATTTTTAGAACTCTACTTACAAAAGTTTTTATTGATTGGTTAATATATAAGAATATCCCATGCAGTACAAAATCACTGAAGATATAAAGCTCACTTAATGGTTTATGTGTCCTTAAATAGTTAAGGAAATGCAGACATGTAAAAATACAATTACAAATAATACAGACAATTCTATTAAAGCAATTTGTACAAGGTTGAGTCATAGCCTAGAAGAAAATGATCAACAATAACCGTGTCTCAAATAACATGGTTTTTGAAACTGAATCCTGAAAAGTAACTGATAATTAAGTAATTAAACAAAATTTGAGGAAATAAATTATAAGAGGAAAGAGTAGACTGTGTAAAGACACAGAAGCATGAAATAGTATGTTTAGGGCTACAGATCCTTTATGAGTTCTAATGTCTGAGACAAACACACTATATTGTTTCTTTGTTACTTTATTGAGATAAAGTTCACATATCAAAAAATTCACTTTGTTTTAATTTTTAAAAACTTTTTTATTTTATTTTTTTGACTGAAAGGGAATCCCAAGGTGACAGCATGGAGTGGGACTCGATCTCATAAACCATGAGATCATGACCTGTGCCAAAATCAGGAGTTGGTTGCTTACTGACTGAGCCCCCCAGACTTCCCGATAAAATTCATCTTAATCATTTTTGCATATGATTCAGTGGTTTTTCGTATATTCACATTATTTTGCAATCATCCTGCTATCTAATTCTAGAACATTTATTTAACCCTTAAAAGGAATTCCTATTGGCAGTCAATCCCAATTCCTCATTCAACCCCTAGCAACCATGAATCAACTTTCTGCCCTCGCTTTGTTTATTCTGGGCATTTCAGATAAATGGGATTATGCAATATATGGCCTTTGGTTTCTGGCTTCCTTCAGTTAGCATCGTGTATTAAATATCCCTCCATGTTGTAGCGTTATCAAAACTTCTTTTTTTTTTTTCCTGGCTGAATAGTGTTCCATTGTATGAATATACCACCTTTGTTTATCTCTTCCTCAGGTGATGGACATTTGGGTTATTTTCACTTTTTGGTTATTATGAATAATGCTGCCATATACATTTTTGTACAAGTTTTAGTATGCATATTGTGTGTTTTCATTTCTTTTGGGTGTGTAGATAGGAGTACAATGATGCGGTCATATAAATCCTCTTTGTTTAAAGAAGAACTGCCAAACTGTTTTGCCCAGACTGCACTACTTTACATTTTCACCAGCAATGTGTCAAGGTTCTTATTTTCCTACATCCTGCAGCACATGATAAAAATACACACACACACACACACACACACACACGTATATACAGAAGTGCAGTTATTTTTAAGTCTTCTGCTAACCTGAGGAACAAAGGATAGGAATAAGGTAAATTAAGGCATTACTATATTTACTTTCACGGAGAATCATTTGGGTTCATTTTCTGGAGGTAGGTGGGGCTGTTCATTTGTATGGTTTTTAACTGAATGTTTTACCAGATATGTATAAGCTTTTGTTTGCATTATAGGATTACAAAAAAAATGAGGATTAAATTTTTTGCTACATTTGTCACTGTTTTTACAGAGGGCAAACCCAGTGTTTCTTGCTCTGGCCCTTTCTCTGACATCACTCTACTACTTTGTTCCTTAAACCTTAATTATTACTCCATGAAGTTGGTGGCAGGCTGATCTATCCCTCTACAACTACCACCATAAACATTTCCTCTTCTGTAGGAAGAATCTGGGGAGAGTAGGTGGTGAAGAGCAGGTTTTCTATCCCTTCCCCTACCCCCCAAACACGGGCTTCTTCTATATAGCACAGGAAGACGGCCCTGGATCTTAAGACCATCTTCTCCTGTCAAGACAGCTGACTGTATCTGGGTCAAACCAGGGATCAATATATGTGCCAGAGACTGTTGAAACAATAGAGCAATTAATGGAGGCTAAGAGCTTGAAGAGGGAATGTAATCTCTAAGGCACATTTGGATGCAACAGTAATTAGCAAAAATCTTTCTAGTTCAGGGAGTTTAAGAACAATCTCTGACCTATCCGTGGCTGACCACTAATTGACCTTGATCCTGGAGTAGCTCCTAGGAAGTCAACTTCAAAGATAAATGAAGGAGAAAGTATTTGAGCAGGGCTATGGGAATCTGCACACTGCAGGGAATATTAAAGTATGCTTTTTATAGATGTCATTTTTTTCTCAAATCAGGCTTTCTTTCTTTCCATGGTTGCCTGAATGAATGTTGAGTTTTGTCAAATGATTTTTTGTATTATTGACAAGATTGTGTGTTCATGTGTTACTCTCTTCCTTCTTTCCTTCCTTCCTTTCTTCCTTCCTTTTTTCTTTCTTTCCTTCCTTCTTTCTTTCCTTCTTTCTTCCCTTCCTTCCTTCCTTCCTTCCTTCCTTTCTTTCTTTCTTTCTTTCTCACTCTCTCTCTCTCTCTCTCTCTTTCTTTCTTTCTTTCTTGTCTGTTATGTTAAATTACATCCTTTGATATTCCATGTTGAACCAACCTTGCTTTCCTGGACAAACCCATTAGATTGTGATGCATTACTCTTCGTATGTATTACGGGATTCAGTTTGCTAGCATTTTGATGACATTTTTTCATCTACATTCATGAGGGATACTGGTCTACAATTTTAGCTTTTTAAATGTCTGGTTTAGTTAATGTAATATTGGCCTCATAAACTGAGTTAGACATGTTTTCTCCTCTCTAGATACTGCAAAATGTTTTGTAGAATTGATATTATTTCTTCTTAAATGCTTGGTAGGCTTCACCAAAGAATACATCTAAAGTTTTCTCTTTGGAAGGTATTTGAGTAAGAGATCTATTTCGTCAGTAGATACATAACTTTTCACATAAATCTTTTTTTTGTGTGTCTTAGTTTTGGTGGTTTGTATCTTTCAACATATTGGTTTTTTTCAACTAAAGTTGTGATTGTATGGACTTAGAATTGTTTGTAGAATCCTTTGTTATTCAATTAGTGTCTGATGAATTTATACTGATGTATTCTTTTTCATTCAAGGTGTCATTAATTTGTTCCTTCAGTCAGTTTTCTTGGAAAGTCTGAGTAGAGGTTGATTAAATTTATTGATATTCTCACAGTCAACATTAAGTTTCAACTTTTTTCTGTTGTTTTCTATTTTTTATTTCGTTTCATTTCATTGGTGTTTTTTGTTTTTCTGTTTCCTTCCTTTTCTTTTAATTTGTTCTTTTTCTAGTTTCTTAAGGTATAAGGTTGGACTACTAATTTAAAAAAGACTTCTTTTCCCATTTTTTAATATTAGCATTAAGCGAAAAACTTCTCTCCAGCACCGCTTTAACTTTATTTCACAAATCTGATATGTTTTACATTTAATTTCGTAAAAAACATTTTAATTAATTTTCCTTTATCTTTACCACATGGGTTATTTAGAATGTTTTATTTAATCCAATTATTTTCAACTTTTCAAGTATCTTCCCATTTATTACGAGTTTATTTCCCTTATGATCCAATAACATAGTTATATATTACATATATAATATATTCATATTTTATACATAGTTTTATAAAGTTTGTTTATCGACTAGAATACAGTGACACTTGTTGGATGTTCCATGTGTTTGAAAAATATGTATATTCTATTCTTACTGAGTGCTCTATAAATATCAATTAGGACAATTTGTTGACAGGGTCATTCAGGTCTTCCAGTACCCGTACAAATTGTCTGCCTACTCCTTCTGTCAGTGAGAGAAGAGTCTGAATTCTGTCACAGGATGGAGTCTTTTTATCCTTCCAGTGCTTTTAGCTAATGTCTGATATATTTTGAAATTTAGTTGTTAGACACATACCAACCTAGGGTGTTTATATTTTATTGGAGAATTGATCTGCTTCTCACTCTGGGATGTCCTTCTTTATCAGTGATAGTATCCCTTACTTTGAAATGTAGTTTATCTGATATTAAATAACCAAAATTTTTCCGGATAGTGTTGGCTTCCTCTATCCTCTCCCATCATTTCACTTTTAACCCATATTAGTCTTTATATTTAAATCGAGTTTATTGTAAACAACATCTACTTGGGTCTTGCATTTTTTAATCCATTGGACAGTTTCAGGTTCGAATTTGCATTTACATCATTCACGTTGAATGTTATTACTGACGTGTTTGGATTGAAGTCTTCGATCTTGTTAGCTATTTTCTAATCATTTCATCAGGGTTGTTGTTTTGCTTTGTTTTATCCCATCCTGTCTTCTGTTTCATGAATTCCTATAATGTGTAAGTTAGATCATTGATCAGATTTTTTGTCCCACATACTTGATTGCTCTGTTTTTTTCATTACTCTTTTTTTCTTTTAGGTGTCAGAATGATTTCTACCAACCTGAGTTGGTTAAAATCTTCAAGTTCACTAATTCTTTCCTCCTTTATACGCATCTCCCAAAGAGTCTGTTTTTATTTTACTATGAATTCTTTATCTTTATCACGATGTCATCCTTTCTAGCATTCCATTTCATTCCTAGAGTGTGCATCTCTGTTGAAATTACTCAAGTGATTTTGCATGCTTTTTTCCATTAAGGTCTTTATATATTAATCATAGGATTTTAGATTTCCTATCCTATAGAGCCGACATATGTGTCATATCTCTGCTCGATTCTGTTTTCTCTTTTGGAGGTGTATTGTATTTGATTGTCTTTTCTCGTGCCGCATGTTTTCTGAAAGCTGGTTCCGTCCTGTAAGACAGTACAGACGGAAATACACAATTTTTATTCTTAAAAATTGGCATGCCTTTCTTTCTGCAAAGTGTGCAATATGGCAGCTTGTGTAAATGTAGTCAACAGCTGAGCTTGGCTCCAGGTTTGTTGTCACTAGGCTTACCCCCACTGAACTACAGTCTTCACATTCCTTCAGAGATATCATATATTTAGTGAGAAGGCTGATTCACTAGATGTCTTTTCTCAGTGCTCCCTGTGAATGCACATTTAGGTCTTCCTTCTGTGCTGAACCTCAGAAAGAGTGAGCCCCGTGCAGATACCGCAGCATTATCCCACTGTGCCATTTACTGAAAATCGATTAGCCTGGTCGTGGAGGTTTGGGAGGTGTTGTCTGTTGTTCTGATTAAGCCGCAGGGTAAGCCTCTTTGAGACAGGGCCCTTGGCCTTGGGTCACTAGGCTACGGCTTTCTCAACGGTTCCTGCCCCTTCTCCAGGTGGTAGTTTTGCTCCCAGCGGGCACGCCTGCCCTGCCTCTAGTGACAGACAGGTTTATTTTGTTCACTCCTCTCAGCCACAGCCAGTTTTCACTGTGCCCTAAACATTGCTCCTTCCCCCATCCACTGAGAATTGTTTCCTGGGAGAGTGTTAGAGACTAAATTGGGCCTTGTCTCTCCCCCTCTCCTTAGTTTGAAGGCCTCAGCCCCAAAGTTACTCTACTTGGAGTTAGGACCTTTAGAGGCAGGTAATGCTATAAGAGATTGTAAAGGTGGGGCCCTAATCCCACCGGGACTGGCGTCTTTATAAGAAGAGGAAGAAATACCAGTGAGCTCTCTGTACACACTCAGGGGGCAGCCACGTGAAGACACAGTGGGAAGTCCACCATCTGCCAGTCAAGGAGGAAGGCTTCGGAATGAAACCCTCCAGGCCCAGACCTTAGCCTTGGGGTTCCAGCCTCGAGAACTGTGAGAAAGTGAATTTGTATTGTGGAAGCCACTCAGCCTCAGCCTATGGCGCTGTGTTGCTGCAGCCTGAGTGAACTAATGCATGAAGGCAGAAGAGGCAGATTGGAGAGTTTTGTGAGGCTCCCACAGTAACTTCCTATTCTGCCCAAGACTGGAGCTACAGCCAAATCCTTGCACATACTCCTCCCAGGCCTCTGTGTGTGTGCAAGGGCGCATTTGTGGAGATCACGTCTTCAGAGGGTTACACACCACCCTCCCAGTGTCTGTAGTCCTCAGAATCTTTCTGTTCTCTGCATTTTCCTCTCATGCGCTGGGCTTCCAGCAACGGGCCACATAGTCTAGCTTGGTTCTTCAGACTGGTATCTCACTGTGTCTGCTCAGGAAAAGCCAGTGCTCCTGTCCCAGCTCTGCACAGCATGCCTCTCTCTGCTCGGGCCTATGAGGTGATTCGGTTGTCTCGGAATCTTCTTTCTCTGTGGATTCATGACTGGCTATGAATGTGGCGTTCGTCTGGCTTTTATGTGGATGGATGCATTTTCCCAGTCTAAATCTCTAAGCAGAAAAGCAAGTCTCACATATTTCCTATATATCTGTCTATATATTCGGATAATATGTTTAGGCATATATTAAATATCACTGGTTTCTTTTTAGCCATTTCTAAACTACCATTTAAAAAAGAATGGTATTTTAAAATTCAGTTATTATATTTTTATTTCTTTTGAGATAATTTTAATTGTAGAAAACTAACTCTGATTTTTCTTTTACAAATACTCTTCCTTAAGTTTCTATTTCCCATTGTATTTCTCTATCATTTTATGCATGTTTAATTTATTATCTGGATTGATAATCCCAACATCTAATACTCATGGATCTCATTTTCCTCTTGTTTCTCTGTTATATCTCACTCAGATTTGTTTACTTGTGTAAATTTTTATAATTATGGATCGAGTAGTGTTTTCTATAAAACTGAACTATCCTTGAATGCTTAGAATAAAATATTTTTGGTCATTTTAATAGTTGCCTATATTGGTTTTCTCAATATTCATTTGAAATTTCACTAATAAGACTAATAGGTAATACTAGTATGCAGTATATAATTATAATTTCCTTATTTTTGGCATCCATCTCACTCTAGGTTTTGAACAGCTTCACTGTCATAAGATTTATGTTTTTTTATGAAAGGTGTTTTATATAGATAGATAAAAATCTGAGTCTTCTTTTAGGAATTGTTATTTAATCACTCTTAGAATATCTAGTTAGTGACCTATTCAATTTTTAATAGTACCTTATGATAATTTACATTCAAAGAAAATATTTTTAATCTAAGATTTTAATATGTTGTTACATAATTGTACATAATATGATTATAGCTTTTATTATTTTATTTTTTAATGGAAGTTTATTTTTTATTTTTTAATGTTTATTTATTTTTGATAGAGAGAGAGAGAGGGAAAGAGCAGGGGAGGGACAGAGAGAGAGGGAGACAGAGCATCTGAAGTGGGCTCTGCATTGAGAGCAGAGAGCTTGATGTAGGGCTCAAACTCATGAACTGTGATATCATGACCTGAGCTGAGGTTAGGCACTTAATCCAACTGAGCCACCCAGGCACCCAAGAATATTGTTTTTTAAAATGGTACCAACAATTGAAGTTCCTTCCTCTTTCATTATTTTGTTTGTGCTATTTATTTACTATTATCCTTTATTTAAAATATTTTTAAAACTAGACTTGGCTTAGTATTCTTTTAATCTGGGCTTTAAAAAATAACCTTCGTATTAATTTTCTAAATGTATTTTGTATCTATTCCCTTTTTTTATTTTAAGGGTGCTATCTTTATTAATTTATTTTATTCTTCTCTAAGCTACTTCAATGAATGATGGTGTTAATGTAGACCGTCATCTTTCACTTATTAAAATACACTAATAAAATATTAATGCCCATTTGACTTAAGATTATGAATGCCTACATATGCTACATTTATTTAGAAAGAGATGGTTTTCATCAATCCAAAACCTTTGCTAAAGACATATATGATCCGTAATAAAAATGGAAGGACACCTCCTACCTGTATGAGTATGGTGTGATCTTGACCTCAGTCCCTTGTAATCCTAAACACATTTCAGTTGAGCCTGGAAAATCCATCCCACAGCAGCATTAAGTTGTTTTTAAAAGGCTTAGTCTACCACTAAGGAGACTCTTTAGAAATTTTTGATAAGTAGACATAAGGTGGGAGGCATCAAGGTTCTTCATCCAGGTGAAGCAGAAAAGTATTGAGAAAGGGCAAGACAGGCAAGTCACTTGGAATGGAAATGCATATCATGTGCAGCTGGTTTGTTTTTCTCAGAAACATGGTGTGGATCACATTTAGTTTGCATTTCAAACTCAGTGACAGAGCTCATTATGAACATTATTAAAAAGAAACTCTCTCCCTTCCCAATTCATTACTGGATTTGAATTTCCCTCTTCACTAGAAATAAGCTTTACTGGAGATGTTAAGACCAGCTAAAGAATATGGAAACATTTAAGCAAAATGTCAACATCTCTGGTTCATCCTCTTAGAAAACAATTTTTTTCCAGAAAATTTATTACATACTTATCCTAAGATTTTTGTATTTATAAAGTGGTTTCTCACATGTTATTGCACTAAGATTTCGACCATTTCAGGAAGGAGGTAAATGAGGTGCTCCCACCGTTATACATAGAAGGAAGTTGAGCTTGGCAACAGATGGGCACTGCTTTGATTTTGGTATTGTAACTCCACTCCACTGCCTGCAACATCCTTAAATGAACAGAAGTCCTGTGCTAACCAGAGGCGGACAGGTAGATCTTTATTTTTCTAATGTTTTTTTATGTCTTTATTTCTTTTTGAGAGAGAGAGAGAGAGAGAGAGAGAGAGAGGAGAGGAGGGGCAGAGAGAAAGGGAGACACAGATTCTGAAGTAAGCTCCAAGTTCTGAGCTGTCAGCACAGAGCCAACATGGGGCTCAAACTCACAAACCGCGAAATCACGACCTGAGCTGAAAGTCGATGCTTAACTGACTGAGCCACCCAGGTGCTCTGACATATAGATCTTTTATAGGAGCCGCTTATGACACTTCAGGTTCAGAATTATAACTGCCGCATAATTAACTCATCTATCCTGTTACTGATATCACTTCTGCTCATATGGTAATTACTGTTGTTATAAATATGCAGATCATCAGATACCTGGTGTAGTGGTACAATAATTTGAGCCTCCTTTCAAAAACAGCAAAAATTGCTGATTTTCCAATATATAAAATTGTGAAAAAGGGTAACACCTAGGATATTTTTAGAGTACAACTACTAAGCTTCTTAAATAAAAATCCAGTTTAATTATTCCATTGGATTTGTCTAACAACCTTTAGCTAGTTTTCTTTATTTAAGAATCCAAATATAATTTGACTGGTTTTGAGAGATTAAATGTACTGAATTACTGAACTTGATTTCTGGCTTCCTTGCAGTACCTCCACCTCCCAAAAGAGGGAGTTCTCTTACTTTTTATGAGTTCAGAATTTGAGGAGTTTGGGCTTTTTGTTGTGCTAAATATTTTCAGGTTTTGTAGTCTGCCATATTAGTGGAACTGAAATTATGTTAATGGAAGCATATTAAATGCTAAAGGGTTATGCATAAAACTATATCTATATCTATATATTACCTATCCAAATATTTTGTTTAGGAATCTGTGATTATATCATCAACTAATTAAAAAAAATACAAAGGCAACCTCAAGATCACTAGGCTTCTTGTCTGTTTCTGTTCAGGTTCATGATTACAATCAATCTATATTCTGTGCCCACTGTGTGATGCATGGTTCTGGAATAGACACCGTCCCTGGCAGCTGAGTTTTTCTGTACAAAAACATGGTGTGGTTGGTGTTGCATAAAGCCCAGTTTAGAAAGGTGAGAGCTAATAGTCAAAGTCTAATCGGCTTACATAAGATGACAAGTCAAATACATCCGTGAGTCACAATTAAAAACTCTTTTTTTCTGTGAGTAGAACATCCTGATTTTTTTAATGTTTATTTATTTATTTTGAGAGAGAAAGTAAGGGAGGGAAAGTAAGGAGGGGAGGGGCAGAGAGAGAGGGAGACAGGCCCCTTGAACTCAGGAACTATGAGATCATAACCTGAGCCGAAATCTAGAGTCGGTTGCCCAACCCACTGAACCACCCAGGTACCCCATCATGATTTTCTTTTTAAGGCAAAAAAAAGGAAAGGAAAGAGTCCAACTGTTGCCAGTTGGGTGTATCTACCACCCATGGAGCCCACATAGGGTGTTTTGAGTTTGGTTTCCTGTCTGTGGTCTAGCATTGCCTCCCAGCCAAGTCTGCCATCAAGTCGGGCCAGGGGTCAGCAATCCGTGGCGTCAGGCTTGATACGGCCGGGTCATTCTGTTCTATTTCTGGTCCGTGGTGATTTTAAGACAACAACAACAAAAAACTTGAATGAATTTTAAGTCTTTTTAAAAATTATTCACGTTATCAGGGTAGTATTTGGGTTTGGAATGGGTAAAATAAGAAAAGCCCAGCCTGAATGGAAACAAATTGCTTTGTTTCATATGGCATAAATGTAATTTGTATTTATAAATGTATCCATTTTACTCAATGTTACAACTAGAACAGGAATCCATCTCCTTATCACCAGTGGAAGAAAGGTATCTACAAGTTTATATCTTCCTAGGCATTATCAAGCTTTAAAAATGTCGCCAGTCTTATTTGGTGAAAATGACACGTGGTTTTTCCTTTCTATTATTCTGATCGCTGTGAGATTAATCAACTGTCAAGAGTTTATTAGTCATTTGTATTCCTACTTTGTTTCTACTTATATTTTATTTTGGGATGATGGGTTTTCTTTATTGGTGTTTAGGAATTCATTTTAAATAAGGGTTATAAATCCATATCCTGTTGTATAAGTTGCAGATGTATTTTGCCAATACGTAACCTAAGCATTAATTCTGAATATGCTGTTTCACCGACAGAAGTGTATGTATTCACATCTGTCTACTTATTCTTTTCTAACCTCTGGGATTCCTCATTATGTAAAGCTTTTAAGCATAGTGCTTGGAACTACATAAGCAAAGCAAAATCATTAGCGGTCATTATTCTCTTTGGCTTTCAATGAAATTATCCTGAATTAGAGTTCAGGGCTTCATTTTAGTAGCAAATCTTTCTAAAGGCAGGTTCTCAAAATTCAGGGAAGGAGAAACTTTTCTACACACATGAACTTTATAGTTAATAACCTAAGGAGCAGTTAGTTTTCCACAATTATTTCTGTTCACTTTTAGTCTGTGATAACACAGGGAGTTTTTCTCTATCTCAAGTGGGAAGAATGATGTCCAAAGTGACTCGAAATTTATAATGTTTGGGTGATAGGTTCACCCGCCCTACTTTGTTTTTCAATCAAATCTAAACTACAGTTTTCTATCACTTTCAGTTCCATCAGTGACATAATTTAGGATGCTCTGTCTTCACTATGGATATATAAAATTTCTTATTTTTTTTTATTATTTTAACCTGGTGTTTCAAAGCATTTAGTGGGAAGTTTCAGTAACCATACTTCAATCCCCAGTCTTGACATAGATATTTAATTTCTTACCTTGACAAGCAAAAAGCTCACTTTTTTTTTTAATTAGGAGGAGATGAAAAAGATACAACTATTTATTGATAGTAGGAAACAAATTTCAAAATATGTGACTCATAAGTTACAGCAAAGGAAATTTGAAAGACACCAAGAAAATGCAAATAAAAAGAAAGAAGGTTTGGCAACATATAAGAAACAGAAAGTCACAAAATGAGTTTCATTCTTTACTGAAAATATGTAACATTTACCAAAATAAAATATATAGCACCAATTTTTTCTGCATTGTATAATTCATAATAAACAAAAATCTCTAAGAAATAAAAGAAAAAATTACAAAAATATGAAAGTGAAACTTTATCACATAGTGCTATTATTTTCTTGAAATCAGTTATGCGTTACGTAAGTAAAGTACAATACATATGGGTTTTAAATAACACTATAGCTATAAATCACACTTCCATTCTGAGGATGCATATTTATTTTCAATCACTTGTTGGAAAAATGAAATATATTAGACTATGAAGTATGCTTTCATATAATTTATTTATGAAAAATCATGAAAACCTGTTCACTGACCATGTGTTATAAATAAAATAAAATTTATAAATTAGTTTTAAAAAGGGGAAAAACTTCTAGCACCACCATCAGCATTACCATATATTCAAATTTAGAAATTAAAGGAAAAAGAATACTAAAAGAATAAAAAATGTGTGCAGTGTGAGCATAAGCATTAATAGAAATGCATGCTAGTCTTAAATTATTAGATTATGAGAGAAAGTGAATGATAATAAGGGAAAAATCCAACTAAGACTTTTGAAACGGGAACAGCAAAATAACTAAAACAATGTTATAAAGAATTTAGTGAGAATTTTAGCTGAAGTTAATACATTATTAAAAATAAAATTAGAGGCACTATATAGTAATTACAAATCTATTTCTAAAATGACTAAAAATATATACTCATATGTCAGACCAATATATTAAAATCATAAAAAAATTTGGTAAAATAATGTTGGTATTATCCTAGGTACAGAAGGCATGCATATCGTATTTTTAAAATGATGATCCAATACCTTTTTGCAATAATTAAAAATCTTTGTGTAAAATTTAGTATTTGAGAAAAACAGTTACCTAATTAGAGCAAAGAAAGAGAAAAGCAATTGCATAGAAATGTCAGCAAGATGCAGGGGGTAGAAGATATCAGTTTTAGTCCTTCTACAAAAACAACTGGACAGTTATTTATGGAATTGTTTTTTATTATTTTAGAGAGAGAGAATGCATGAGTAGGGGACAGGGGCAGAGAGAGAGAATCTTAAACAAGTGATGTGGGACTCGATCTCAGGACCTTGGGATCATGACCTGAGGCGGTATTAAGTGTCCACTGCTGAACCTACCGAGCCACCCAGGTGCTGCTGGGCAGTTGTTTATATCCCTATGATATAAATATTCCTAGGTAAATGTCCCTAGAAGGGCTCAAGTGTCCACTTAAAAAGAATAGTCACACACTGCATTAAATCACCTGAAAACAAAACACACAAAAACTTTGAAATTTGCATGAGATTTCAATAGGATGTCCACAAACAAATTTAGTATATCTTTTATCATTAATTGTCAGATAGAATGTATTAATATTCACAAATATATCACAAATGTAATTATATTGAGGTAAATTTGCAAGAAGATTGTTGAAGAAAGACATTGTTTTGGAGGACATTCCTTTGAAGAAGGACATAAACTTTTCTAAAGATTATTAGAGACCAGATATATAAAGAGACCAGATATATTTGTCTATATGACTAGACAAATGATATTCATTGTATTAATTGTATTTCAAAAAAAGCCATGTCTGTTTTCTTGTCTGCCCTGTCAGATCCACCTTCTTCTTGCCTCTTTAAAAAGAATTTTCTTAATGTTATCTGTTTTGGTGGGATTGGAGGCAAGTGGAGAGAAAGCGAAAGAGGTAGGGGTGAGAGTCAGAGAGAGAGGGAGACAGAGAATCCCAAGCAGGCACCAGGCTCTGAGATGTCAGCACAGAGCCCCAAGTGTGGCTCGAACTCATGAGTTATGAGATCATGACCTGAGCCCAAGGTGGACATTTAACCAACTGAGCCACCCAGCCACCCCCTTCCTCTTGCCCTTTATGAGGGAAACCTGAACTATGTCAAGGGGGCCTTCTTATCCAGTCATTTCTGGGTAGGGTTAGCCAATGAGGAGCACTGGCAGAAGATGGGCAGAAGACTGAGAGTCTTCGTATTTACTGCCTGGATCCTTCCCAGCACCCTCACCTTAAGATGGCTGGGAGCCCTAGCTGGGTGCCATGCTCCCATTCCTGAGATCCGCTTTCTGCTCTTCTGTGGCCTGGAGGTGGTACAAGCTGACTACTACCATCTCCAAGTATGCACCCTTCCCTATGTTATCCTTAATATGGAGACGTCCTTCACAACGTCTTTTTTTAGGTATACCATCTCCTTCTTCTTGTAACCCTGACAGATTCAAAGGCATTTCCCTGTAAATGAATTTCTAACTTTATAAAAACTATAATCTTTTAGAACTTGTTTGAAATAAAACTCCAGGTGAAAATGTGGTGTTTATTTGAAAACGTGGTATTTAAGAAAATTAGAATTGTATAGACAGACTTCACTGTTAAATATTAAACATAAAAACACAGTGATTGAAACAATGAGGTGTTAATTTAAAAATTATAAAGATTGAAGACACAAAATGTGCCAGGAAAAAAAAAAAAAACTAACTGTGTATAGATGTGGGAGAAGAGGAGAAACAAAAAGAAAGAGATTATAATATTGTAGTACAACTATTTATAGACTTTTTCCAAAATTGATATTTGAAGAAAAGTCTTTAATTTTAATCATTGCTGCTCAACCAGTGGTGAAAGAGAAATAAGAAAATAGAGAAGCAAATTACAGTATAGAATATGACTATATTTGAAACCATGAGAAATCCAAAGACTGAGCCTTGGGCTTTCATACCTTATTTACGAGGATGGGGAAATGAAAAGAAATCTGCAAAGGAATCTGAGGAGGAAAGAAAATCAGGATATTTTACATCAAAAATGGTATAAATATGCAACAATGATATTTATATGAATAATTATTAATATCTTCAGTTGAGATTATTTTAAACAACTGACAAAAATCAGGTTTAGGAAATGATAGGGAGAAATAATCTTAATATAATTTAAATAAATAAAACAGTTGACATGATACCTTGAATATGCTTTCATTTTTATTAATCTCTTTATGTTTGCATATAAATACACTTTTGTGTTGTTTATAAATATTAAATTATAAGATAGATATAATAGGTTAATATGTGATGTTTATATTTATGTTGTTTTATATTTCCAGAACTGCCTGTGATAAATACCTACTATAAATATAATATAATATAATAAATGCAGCAAAATACATGATTCAAAAATAAAATAAAACATGAAACTATTTGATTTAAAGTCAATTTTTGTTTCAAAGGTTTCTAGAATCATTTAGACCAGAGAAAGATATCAGAAGCCTAGAATAATGAACATTTTGATGGCCAACCCTTAGTTAACTGGGTAAATGAAAATCACGGACATTGTGTTATTGATGTTTTACAACACCCTTTGTACTTAGATCAGTCATCTGAATGGGAGGAAACTTCTTTCTGAGGAACAAAACTATTATAAATGTGCTATGAGCAACTGATTCCTTAAGAGAAGTATACAACATATGTTTGAAAAATTTTTATTAAGGAAAAAAATTTTTAAGAACCTTATGGAGTTTGCAGCTACTTGCAGAAAATTGGCTAACTTTCACGATACAGTCACAAATATGTAACCATAATCCAGTTTAAGAAATAAAACTTTGCCCCCACCACAGAGACCTCCTCATATCTGTCTCAAGGGCAAATACCCCCAAAGTAATCAGGATGCTGACTTCTGTTATCCTTAATTAGTTTTCCCCTTCCTGTTTTGAACTGTATGTAGTGAAATAGTAAAATACTTTCTTTCTTTTTTTTTTTTTTTGTCAAATTTCTTCTACTCAACATCTGTTTGGAAATTTTCCAGTTTGTTCTGTTTAACAGTAGGTCATTCATTCATTTGCATCGCTGTATAGTATTTCACTGGTTGAATATACCGACATTTGTTCTTGCACTCCTTTGTAGATGGGTATTTGGCTTGGGCTTAGCACATGTATAAATTGTGCTTCTGTGATCTTCCTTGTACAGGTCTTCAGCAAACTTATGTTCATATTTCTGTTGAGTATATTCCCAAAGGGGACTTGTTGGGCCATGAGAAATGTATTTTCAGTATTAGTACATGCTGCCAAACAATTTTCTCAGGCACTTCTATCAAATTGTGATCTTATCAGCAGTGTAGGGGAGTGCTTTACTTCTTTATTATTAGCACCATATGCTATTATATCTTATTTTGTTTCTTCTGTGGGTATATAGTGGTAGCACATTGTTTTAATTTGCATTTATCTGGTGATGAATGTGGTTAGGGAGATTATGCTGTTTATTTACAATTTGCATATCATCTTTCATGCAGTACCTATTAAGTCTGAGAAATTTATCTCTTGGATTTTCTCTTATTGTTGATTCAAACATGCCTTGTGGATGTAAGATATATATATTTTTTCCCCAAAAAGGTGGTTTGCTTCCTTGCTCTCTTGAGGGTATCTTTGGAGGTACAGGGATTCTTCATTTTTGTAAAGTGCAGTTGATCATTTTTAAATAGGGACACCTGGGTGGCTCAGTCAGTTAAGTGTCCGACTTCAGCTCATGACATGATCTCACAATTCATGAGTTTGAGCCTTGTACTGGGTTCTGTGCTCACAGCTCAGAGCCTGGAGCCTGCTTTGGATTCTGTGTGTGTGTCTCTCTCTACCCTTCCCCACTCATTCTCTGTCTCTGTCTCTGTCTCTCTCTTTCAAAAATGAAAAAATATTTAAAAATTTTAATAAATAAATAAATAGTGCTTTTAAGTTCCCCTTAGGTATTCTTTCCGTGCCTAACAATCATAGAAATATTCTTTTATAATTTCTTCTAGAGGTTTATTAACATTCAATTTACAAATAATGCTTAGATAGATAATCTGTATATATAACTTTGTTTATAATAAAAGAGAGTGATCAAGGTGCATTTTTTCCATATGGATATTCAATATATCAGTCATTTATCTTTAAAATATTCATTTTATACATGCATATAGATGTATATATGCACAGATCTCTTTCCATTGATTTATGTGTGTATATGCATATATATACATATTTATGTTTGTGTGTATATATATATGTTATATACAGATAAATCGCATACACATGTATGCACATTAGCAATGTATATGCCATATATGAATATATACATACTCATATATAGCTTGATACTTATTGATTATAAAACCGGTTATTTTTCTTCTCACTGCTGTAAAATACACATTCTCTCTCTCTCTCTCTTTTTTTTTAATCTGAGAGAGAGAGAGAGAGCGCGCATGAGCAGGAGAAGGGCAGATGGAGAGAGAGAGAGAGAGAGAGATAATCTCAAGCAGGCTCCATGCTCAGTGCACAGCCAGACACAGGGCTGGATCCCACAACTCTGAGATCATGACCTGAGCTGAAACCAAGAGTTGGTCACTCAAGTGACTGAGCTATGAAGGTGCCCCTTAAATGGATTCTTGAGGTGCAAAATACTTATTACTAATGAACAAATGTGGTCACTAAGACAGTAGAATGCACACAACTCTCTTACCTTTTATAAATTTTGAGTATTTGAATATTATACTCTTTGTAACCACTGTGTACCACTGATGGGGTAGATGATGGAGAGAGGGCCCTTCCACACTACAAGTCCTATGACATCTATGACCATACAAGAGAAAGACAAGGGTTCAATTTGTTCACCAGACCCTAGTTCCACTGCTTGCAACCTCACTGATTATAAAATGAAGTGCTCAATTACTAATCATAATAATAGTGAACAAACTTAGGAATTCAATCAGGTTAGTACAGTGAAGTGACTAGAAGCACACACAGTACGCTAGAGTTTTCAGAGGTGTTAATAAGTGACAGACTATTGCTATCTTTGTAGTGTTTGACTTTGAAGAACAGTAGACCCTGACAAGTCAAGGCAGGCATTAATTACTCTGGCAATAGATCAAAACGTAATATTAGGAGTTGGGTCTTTAGTGTTGAACTTAACTAATCTCTAATGTCTTTTCAAGCTAAGAAAGTGTAAATAATGTGACACTAAAAAATATAAGCCTCAAAATTGGAAAATTAGGTAAGTTATTGTAACATTATTGTAATATCACCATTACATAGAAAATGAGAGGTAAAGGAAAATAATCATCCTTGAAAAACATTTATTGAGGACTATTAAATAAAAACATATAAACCTGAATGATAACTATTCCTAGAAAAATGAGCCCAGAATTATCACTAGCCTTGCCAAATAATAACAGCAACTGTTCATAGTTTTATGAGTTTTACATTTCTCCCAAATTCATATTTGGGAATGCATTTATCCACTGAGTAGCAAGACAATTGCTTATATAGTCATTGCAGTGTACAAAGCATGTCAATATAAAAGGATTTTTGAAATTGCAATTATTTGAATTTTGGATAACAATGTGATTCTTACAATTAGATACAAATAATACTCTTCAAAATGATACAGATATAATAAAGTCAAGTCAATATTTTTATACATCCACAGTTAATTGCTTCTGATTGCAATTTAAAATTATTTCAGTCTTATTATTACACTTTGATTAGAATGCACATTTCACATCCATCTTGAATTGTATCTTGGACTTAAACATCTGCATGAATCCCGTTTTTCTTTTCTTTCTATATAAGAGGCTACATTTTAATTAAAGAGGTATCTATTAATGAGAACAAACCTACTCTTTTTGAAAGGTAACTTTCTTGACAATATCAGAAAATAAAAGGCTATCATATATAAATTTCAGACCTTATTTGATCATCCTTCTCAATACTTTTCTCAATATCTTACTTGATATGAGCTTATTCATCCTGACAATGCCTCAATTTTTTTTTTGTTAAATGGAAAGAATAATAAAGATATATTTGAATGAAATAAAGTAATCCATAGATTGAAGCGAGCCATGAATCTTCTGTGTAAAATTATTTCAAGAAAACATACAATACACTAACACCATGAATAATTCCTGTCTATTCCAAAAAATGTTGCATGTAGACTTTGTTAGTGAGTTCCCTTAATCTATATAAATATTATTCTTCATTCCATTCATTCTGTTCCTTATTCTTCATTCTATTAACAAATAGATTTCAGTCTTATGAATGTTATTACTGGAACATATGTTGTTGAAAAAGATTTTATTGAGGTATAATTGACATACAGCACTGTATAAATTTAAGGTGTATAGGACAATGATTGAATTTACATACGTTATGAAATGATTACCATAATAAGTGTAGTTAACATTCATCACTTCATATAGATACCAAAAAAAAAAAAAAAAGAAAAAAAGAAAAGTAGAAAAACTTGTTTTTTTTCCCCTTGTGAAAAGAACTATTAGGATTTACTCTCTTAACTTGCATGCAGCTATGGTAACTGTGATCATCATGTTGTATGTGAGAGCCCAGTACTTGATCTTATAAATGAAAGTTTGTACTTTTGACATCCTTCATCTGATTTCCTTCCCCCACCTCACTCCACTCTCACCTCTTATAACCAGGAATTTGATCCCTTGGAGTTTGGGTTTTTTTTTCGGGCCCACATATAAGTGAGGTCATACAATATTTGTCTTTTTCTGCCTGACTTATTTCACTCAACAAGTTTGGTGTGTTGAGAAAAGAAAGAGACCAGCGGGGACTGGAGCCTAATAAATGAGAAGGAGAGAGATGGAAATGAAGTTGGAGAGCTGGCGAGAAACAATGGCAGGAGGCTTTGAATGAAACAAAGCCATCTCAAAATTTAATTTGTAAAAAGACACTCTGAAACAGAATGAGCTGAAAATCTTAGAATGAAAAATACCTTTATTAAAATTAAAAAGAAAAAGTTAGAAGTTAGAGTATATAATGTCACTCTTAGGCTAGTTGGTATATATGGGTACCCCACTGATTAGAATTAATGTGCTAAAATATTGAACCAGAAAAATAAAGTCCTTCAGTGTAAGTTGATAAGCAAAAAGAAAGAAACTATGAGAGTGATGTAGAACAGACTGAGAACTTGAAAACTAGTCATACAAGAAATCCAGAAGGAAGAATATATAGAGATCACTTGAGAGTGTTAAAGTATATAGTTGATCCCTCAAAAACGAAACCAAACAAAAACTGAGGATTCATAAGATCCTTATAAAATGCATGTGACTTTTTATAGTCTGTTCTTATAAATAAGGGGTTAAAAAAAAACACCTTATTCTCACATCAGAGGACTTCTTTAAACGTAATGGAGAATTTTTCTAAAAGTTCATTTGGCTAGACTTCATAGAATTTAATTTAAAAATGACACATTTATTCTCCTTACTTGCTGAAAGCTACTTGCATAAATTTCTGTCCCTAGAAATCACGTGCTACCCCCAGGCTTTCTGTCGGAGTCAGTGTCTCCTAACAAAACCCACATTCACCTGCTTAAAATTGTACTCCCTGAACTCTCACCGGAGAGGTTTGTTGTTTCCGCCTCCTTCTTCCAGTACCACTGCTCACACACTAATTCCACAGTGAGTTGGTCCGTATTCAGTTCACAGCAATTAATGATGCTGTGAGTCAGAACCGTCTAATGCAGGTACTGATATCCCTCTCTCAGATCTACAGAATATTGACCATAAAAAAGAGAACTGTTATTCAAAGTCTGTATTTTTGTGACTCCTTCAACTGATAATTCATCTGACAAATAGCTTTGCAAATTTTGGCATGACAGACTCTTTTCTGCCTTACGTTAAACTGGTTAGTCAAGCTGTACATGGAGTTTCCCAATGGCAAAGATCATTTCCTAAATGAGGTTGACCAATCATGGATTTGTGTCTAATTCAGATAAAGGAAAACAAGCTGGATTCGGGGTGTCACTAAGCATGAAGGCCAATAAACAATGACAGCTTTGACAAATCTACAGGGCCTTTAATTTCTTCCATATGGTATATTATGATTGCTCCTGATTGGCTGAAATATTTAACCTAGAAAGAAACTTAAAAATAAAATATTTTTAATTAGAGTGATTTTATGGTCTTTGTTTTTGCTTTTAATCCAAGAAGTTCATAATTACTGAAATGCATTTCTGTTAACACATTCTACTTACACATAGTTAACATGAGGAAGACCTCATTTCTCTTTTGATTTGTCTGTGGTTTTCTTTTCAGTTCTCAGTAAACAAAAGGGCTTTCATGGTAGTTTTGCATTAGATAAAATTTTGTGCCAATCAGAGAAATGTAACTATTTTTAATACCCTCTCCTTTAATTTTTAAAGTTTATTTATTTATAAATAATAATAATAAAGTTTAAGTATTTATTTTTGAGAGACACAGAGACACTGCAAGCTGGGGGGATAGGAGAGTGGGGAGTGGGTGTAGAGAGAGAGGGAGAGAGAGAGAATCCCAAGCAGGCTTAGCACTGTCAGCACAGAGCCCTATATGGAACTTGAACTCATGAACCATGAGATCATGACCTGAGCCAAAACCAAGAGCTAGATGCTTAACTGACTGAGCCACTCAGGTGCCCCTACACCCTCTCCTTTATTACGTGGATCAGTAAACATTTATAATTTTTCCTAGTCATCCTAGGAAACCAAAAGATGTTTTAGTTGTAAAAGATGACAAAATAGTTAATTATTCTGAATCTGGAGTCTGAATTTAGGAAAGGCACAATGAGTTTTTAAAGCAGACAAGATATACACTTAAGTCATAAATATCTAAAAGAAACAAAGTTATTATTTTCATAATGTACAGTACTAAACAATTATTTGTAAACTTGACCTTTAAAAATAGGGATTCAAGAACATGCCAGAAGAATAGAAAGTTAGCAATATTTGGATGATAAAAAGTAAACTTTGTTATGTAGCCACAAAGTAACTAGTTATTGTAGAAAAATAGGAACAAAATTCTCATTTTCTTTTTTTGGCTATTTTTCAAGTAACAATTTGCAGAAAAGGGTTTATAAGCCACCTTTTCTAATATTAATCACATAGACCTACAAATTTATACACATACACATATAATGTTCATATGTAAATTTTATAAATTTACAAATGGATGATCAATTTAAATCTTAACTAAGTAACTAACTGTATCTAACAACTGTCTATCAACATATGTAACAACTATTTAAAATAAGGCAATATTGGGGCACCTGGGTGGCTCAGTTGGTTAAGCGTCAGACTTCAGCTCAGGTCATGATCTCATGGTTCGTGGGTTCAAACCCTGCAGTGGGCTCTGTGCTGGTAACTAGCTCAGAGGCTGGAGCCTACTTCAGATTTTGTATCTCCCTCTCTCTCTGACCCTCCCCTGATCATCCTGTCTCTCTCTCTCTCTCAGAAATAAATAAAACATTAAAAATTTAAAAAAAAAATAAAAATAAAATAAGGCAATATTTTTAATAATGCATTTACTGTTTTTAATAAATTATGACTATTACCTCAATAAGATAATTTTCTTGTCTACATGTTTATAACTTTCTGTAATAAATGTGTCCTGTGGTTTTAACACTTGCATAGTTTCAAATATTCAAGTTAATTAAAATCTTTAACCCAAAGCAATGCACTCTGTTTTCTCCAAACATAAGAGAAACTAGACAAAAGGAAAACATGAACAAACTTTTTTCACAAGCAAAAATTTCATATCACTTAAATTTTAAGGTGGCAAAAATAACCATAATTATAATAATATTCAAAGGCATTTGTATAAAGTTTTACAGCCTTTCTGCTAAATAAGAATAAATTACAACTAGGTTCAGTGATCACTGATTTGTTTCTCATTCTTATTTTGAAATTGGAAAGCTATCATAAGATTATATTTTAATTAACTCAATTTAACATTTTCTAAGTTTTTAAAGTCTACTAGAAGACCTGTATACACAATTTCACTAACTTTTTTTAATTATTTGTATTATTATGACATTTCACAAGCTTAAACTTCTTTCAAAATATCCTTTAATATAATTCCTTATAGCTAACCACAAATTATCTTTTTTAAAACCTGAAACATAGGAAAACAATTATAGCACATTTGACCCCTAAAATCAATATAATTTAGAAAGTATTTGTAAGTAATTTAACCCTATTCTTGTTGTAGTAGAATACTATGATTACATTATTTTTATATATCAAAACCAGAGAAGACAACGGAATTGTCTTTGAATCAACATTGTTATCTTACTTTAATTTTCTAAGTTTAAAATTTAGTATCTCACAAATTACATGAAGTATTATTTTAATATAATTTATAAACATCTAAATTAATGACCACAAATTAATGACTCAATCAGGCCAAAATCTGAGTGCCCTGATTTTCTTATTTTGAAACCTAGTAACCATGGCCATAATTTTAAAAGATCATAGTTAAACTGTTTTTCTTCTTTGAGTTCAAGGTTTTAGAGGGATGAAATTTAAAGAGTAGTAAACGTACATAAAGTATTATACATTTAACATTTTCTCTTTACTTTTAGCAAGAATGTAACTACTACATTTTCACTATTTTCTTTTATTTACATTAATGACAGCTATCCATGTCAGAAGGATTTTTTTTTTCTTTTTGCCTGGATTCCCCTTAAACTTTCATTAACTTCTAAATCACTTTCGTGGCCTTGCCAACTAGCCATTTTCAGCAAAATGTTTGTATCTGCTACCTCGACCAGAAGAACGGACAGATTGATAGAGAGGCGAGAGAGAAATGAAATGAAATGATAAGAAGAAATGAAGGACCAAGGATAAATCTGAAACTACAATATCAACTTGTCTGTCTTTGTCCTAGGATTTGGGAAGCTTTTAACAATGGTATACAGAGCCAAATATGACCCAGATTTTTGTCCATTTTTAGTCAATATTTCCTTTAAATAGCACGTTCCTAAGGAATATCAGTTTTATATTTTGCTAGGACAAATAAAGTTAAGACCAATTCTGATAGTCTCATTGTAAACATCAGAACCCAGATAAATTCCCTTGCAGTTTTGAGAAATGTGGCCTTCCCTTCGAATCAGTAAAGACACAGGAGGTCTCTACTATTTGTTACTGAAACAAGAGCTCTGGCTCATAACAGCAAGGGTTTCAGACAAATCTTAGTGGAAACTCTAGTTTTGCTGAAGTCCATCAGTCAAAGAACACCAAGAACACACTTGCTGTCAGGTAATTTCATTAACTTGCCATAGAAAACAAGAATTTACCAAAGAATTGGACTGTCCAAATCAGAGAGAATTATAATGTGATTTTTATATAATTATGACTTAGCATAGGTAAATTTTAGTAGATTTCAAAGAAAAGGAAGTCATTGCTTAAATGGGATCTGCTGGGAATTGCAGCAGTTAGGGGATTGGATATATTAGTAATCTTTATCAAGAATGAGCAGTAACATTGTAAGGCCAAGATTGTCAGAAATGAGAGTAGTCAGACATGTTTGCTGAAAGATGGGTATGTTTATTTAAATAATGGCAGTGTCCTTGGTTGTGTGTCCAGAAATGATTTAAAGAGTCATCTTGTTTTTTTCTTGTTCTGACATGGTCAAAATGGGTCTGATTATTGCTGATATTTTTCAGAAATGATTTATGGTCAAGGAGAAACATCATAGCCTAGAGTCTGGTTACCACTGGCCAACTGGCCAGCATTTGGCTGGCAGAGATGTTGTTGTAGTCATTGTTCTTTCTTTCTTTGCTTTGTCTTCTTAGTATTATGTTGTCAGACTGTGGAAATTAATTGTGATAATAGAAATGATTAATATATTGGTTTAAATGATAACTAGGTTTCTTGGAGAAAAAAGAAGATGTAAGTGTAGGATGGGTAAGATTTGAATTGAAAGTATCAACACAAACCCACAATGTTTTTTTTTTTTTAATGTTTTATTTATTTCTAAGAGAGAGAGAGAGACACCGTGAGCAGGGGAGGGTCAGAGAGAGAGGGAGGTACAGAATCCGAAGCAGACTCCAGCTGCTGTCAGCACAGAACCAGACACAGGGCTTGAACCCCTGAACTGTGAGATCATGACCTGAGCTGAAGTCAGACGCTCAACCGATTGAGCCATCCAGGTGCCCCTGCTCTAGAGTTAGTTGTTAGTCCTAAGATTTTTGGTTTCTTTAATTAGAAACTGGTACATAGAGACCACAATCTGATCACTAAATGAGTTTACGAATGCTGGCCTGACCTTGGTTCCTACTCCCATTCAGCAGGTAGAACTATAAAATATAGATCTATGTACCAGTTTCCAATTTCCAATTTCCATAGACTGACAACTAACTCTAGATCTGGGGCTGAAAAAGAAACAAGGTAAACACTGAATTTCTTGTCCTATCACATAGCAAAGAAATTATCAATTACAGTTAAAGGTTTGGTAAGAAGAAACATCATTTTCCATCTTGACTTCTGACCAAAGAAAGACCATGTTAAGCATCAGATTTTAGGTCCTTGATATATTTAACTTCTCCCAGAAGTTAAATCAGCTCAGCTGGCTGCATTATCTCTACCTGATCCTTGCATTTAGAAAAAGAAAACATATTTAATATTCAGTCAGGTGGTCAATATGTTCTAATATCCTCTGGTCTTGATTTGTTTATTCTAAGAATGAATTGAGGAGTTTACTACTGGGAAGCTACATTTCGCTGGGACAGTTATTGAAGAACTTTATAAAGCCTTGCCTTTTAACCCAAAATATTCATTTCTTCGTAGTCTTCAGGAGCAATACACAAAAAGAATAGACTTAAAACTAAAGTTTGGCAAAGTTCCCAGGGGCTCTGAAACTCCTGTGGCCCAAACCTATTGACATAAGTTCTTCCTTTGTGAGTTAATAACAGGCCAAACCATGGATTTGGGGATTTCACTTCTGATCTTAGATGGCCCTAATGCTAGTTAGTATGGCTAACTACTACAGAAAAACTCTTAAGGTGCATACAGTTTTATGATCACTGTGTATAAGAGCATTTTCAAGACACTCAAATGTTTGCCTAAGCAGCCCCTACAGAGCCTGAAACTGGAAGACTTGGTCCTGTGATAGAAACACCCTAGAGTTCATTTGCATCTCAGTAGAAAAGACTTGGACTGGAACCATTAACTATCACAACAATAGGCTCTAACCATCGGAAGGAAAAAACTTAACTCTGAATGCTTTTATCAAGCAGCTGTTGACATGATGTACACAAATCTTACCCAAGATGCTGGACTAGATTATTTTTCTGATAGATCTGCTCCTTTCCCCCCCCCCCCTTTTGTTTACTACTAATCTTACATAGCATTAAGTGGTGGTACTTCGCAGCAATCACTTAAATGTTGTTTGGGATTTTTTTGTTTGTTTTTCTTTGTTTGTTTCAATACTTGCACTTATCTTTACCTCTTTATTCTGAGTCCCCTAAGATTTTCTTCAACCATTTTAGGAAAGGCAAGACTCATGTGCATTTTTCTATAACCAAGGATACTACACTGAATTTGAGCAATTACTAAATTTGTTATCCCCATTTGATGATCTCCAACAAAATTTAATTCTGATAAAATCTTTTTAGATGGATTTTCTCCCATAGACTCCCTATAAAATTTGTGTTTCTCTCACATTATTAACCCAACACTTCACTATTGTATAAATTTGACTAGAAGTCAAATATAATATTTCTGCTAAAATCATTACAGCAGAACCAGACTTACTGAAGGTAGGGACTGAAACTGAGTAGTCTGTTCTGTCATTTGTCTGTGTTCACTCCAGGATTTTGCTCAAAAACTATTTAAATCCTCTCAGGAAATCTGCATGGCTTATGTAAACAATAGTTAACTCACCCTAGTTATGGTAGATGATACATGCATAGTCAGTGCTGTCTGTGACCACTAACCCACTAATGTACCTCTTCTTAAGTACACAGTATGTTTGTATCAAGTATTTAAAATTCATTTGCCTAGATGTTTTCGTAAATATTTTAGAAAATTAGATACTTGGTTCTACTCCTGAAACCAAGACTACACTGTATGTTAACTAACTTGAAAATTAAAAAAAAAAAAAAAGAGAGAGAGAGAGAGAAAAGAAAATCAGACAGATATATAGATATGAAGGTAGGTAGGTAGGTAGGTAAGTAGGTAGATAGATAGATAGATAGATGATAAACTGATCATCTGTAAATCAAATGAAAGATTCATGACTAAATGGAAAGAAAAGTCAGGTCTCTAGAACCAATGCAGAAGAACTGTGAGATGTGTGTTCATTTTGACTTGGGTTTCAGGCCCTTGGCTTACAGAATATTATGAATATTAATAAAAATTTGTTTGAGGTAATTGCATATAATGGATTATAATTTAAAAAAAAATCTTATATGCTATTTGACAAGAACTGTGAAGAATCTCGGATTTTGCCCTACCTGTAAGCTAACCAGAGTAGTCTGCCACAGTTTTGTGGATACTGGCAGAAGACATGAGACTCTCAACCATAGATGAAGGACTTTATTACTCAGGGCATAGTCCATGACAAAAACTTCACATTCACCTCACTCCCTTTGTGCCCAAATTACAGAGAATGGCCCACATGAATGATACACATACCACTGGTTTGCATCAAAGCTGAAAATCTTTCTGTTGAGGAAACAGACAGTACGATATACGATATAGTTGGATTCTTTGGTTTTACTTTGCTTTTAATTTGTAGGCATTGCTTTTGTTTTTTTTTTTTTTTTAAATCATTGATATGGTGTTACAATTTTGTAAAATATATTACGGTTCCCACAACAAGTATAAGAGAAATAAATTCAGAAATATCTATCTTAATCTAATTTACATTTTTGTGCCGTCCATCTCATTCTCCCCTTTACCCATACATAAGAATGGGAGCATACTTTTGCATTTTTCTCCATTTTACATTTTTCCCCTTATCCTTTGGTAGTTTCCTTCTGATACCATGCAGTGGTATTTGGTATTACTGTTTAGAACTTCATAGTATTCTACTTTGCTTACTATAGCCTGTCATAGTTTCTTTAACTAGTCCCCTAATTATGAGCAAAGGTTTTTTTTTGCTATGTTGGTCTATTACAATTAGTACTGTAACAGAAAGGCTGCATATCTCTTTATGTTGTTGCAGGCTAACCTTCAGTATCAAATAATAGATGTGGTTTTAGTGAGTCAAGAAGGAAATGTGTATGACGTTTTGCTAACTACTTCTAAATTTTCTTCCGTCAAAGTTTACTATTTTAATAGGAATTTTACCATTTTATGCAGGATTTACACCGTTGTGCCCATTAATACTGCCGAAGATTACCTCCCTCCTCAGGCCTTCACCTGCAAAGTTCTACATCAGGTTTTTGGACTGTTGACAATACAAAAGGTAAGAATTGATACTTAGTGGAGTTTTAATTTGTTTTTTTCTTATTATGCATGTGGTTGACATTTTTATAGGTAAAAGTTCAATTTTTATTCATTTTTCTATAAATGATCTCTCTATATATCTTCTTTATTTTCAGTTAGATTTTATTATTTTCCTCTATTTTCAGGACATTAACCTTTTTTCTGTTCTATAAGCGCCTTGTATTAATAGTAGTTGGGTATCACATATCTTTTATAAAATTGTATTTTACTATACTATATCTTTAGGCTTGAAGTATCTTATTGATTATGCTATTTTCCTTCTCTGCAACAAAATGTGTGCATAAATTATTATATATTTTTATAAGTAATTAAAAACATGATTCTTTGGAAATGCAAATCATAGCGAGATGGTCAAGGGACTAGAACCTATTGTGCCTGAACCAAAAATAAAAAAAGGAAAGAAAAAAAAAAAGGCCTCAGTGACACTACTGGTTTTAACACTTTGTTTCACATTTACGTCTCTTGGAACATTATCATAATAGGAATTGGAAGGCCTTTGTATTCTAAACAATAGGTAATGGAGAAATGTGAAATGAGAATGAAAAAAAGAGAACCCTCTAATACCTTGCTTATGTACATGCTCTTAAACAAATGAACTTCAGAAAAACTACACATGGAAGTTGAAGATCTGACAAATAATTTCTTCAGAACTACTTATGTCCACATCCCTTTTGGAATGTGTCCATGAATTGCCAGATCATACACACTTCCCTCTACAAATTGCTAACCTGGCTGTCCAGCTGAGAAGGGATGTGTTCTTTGGGAGAATCTGAGAAGTTTAATATCCCAGGGTATGAATAATAAATGGAAGGGTGCTTGAAAAAGGTGGATGATAAAAATTAGCTAGTCTGACATATAAGTAACTTGAATTTAAAATAAGATATTAGAGAGCCCCTGGCTGGCTCAGTTGGTTAAGTGTCCAACTTTGGCTCAGGTCATGATCTCACAGTTGGTGGGTTTGAGCCCCACATCAAGCTCACTGCTGTCAGCGCAGAGCGTGGAGCCTGCTTCACATCTGGTGTCTCCCTCTCTCCCTCTGCCCCTCCCCTGCTAATACTAATGCTCTATCTCTCAAAAATATATAAATGTTTAAAAAATAAAAAAAGAAAAGAAGATATTAGAAGGGATAGATCCAGGAATACTATTTAATCATATTAATGATAAAAAAAAAAAAAAGAATGAAAGAGGAAGAAATCACTCACCTAGGCAAAACATGATGGAAATGCTATAAACCAAAGAGGAAGAGAAAGACTTAAAAACAGTTAGAAGTGGAAGGAGATTATCTACAAAGGAGCTTCAGTTAACCTAAAAGCTGAATTTCAAGGGCAAGAAGGGAAGTAAAGAAAACACATTTCAGTGTTCTATGCAGTGAAAATATCTTTCAAGAGCAAAACAGAACAAGGACAGAACAAACACAGAGTTAAAAACATTATCTGACAACCCAACACAGAGATTTTTCCTATTTCAAATAGCCAACAAAAGTTAACAGGGGTGATTACTTACCAAATACGGTTGAGAATGGATTTAGAAACAACAATGAACCTCAATGTTAGACATTCTGGAAAAGAGGAAAAACAGCACAAACAAGACAAGTCAAAATGCTGTGTGCAAGAAACAGGCCTGAAACATAACATCAAAAAATTTAAATGAATTCTAAATAAGATTAAACTAGATATGTATTAATTAAACCAATACTGATACATAATTATTAACAACAAACAATTGAAATGAAAGCAAAAGTATTAGCATTGTGTGGATCACTACCATAAGATAAAACATTTAAAAAATCCAGAAAGATATATGAATGTAATATATCAGTATGATAAAGAAAATGATCCTATCACAAACACATACCTACTGAGATCACATTCATTTGAAATATAAAACACTCTTCTAGTTCATAGATCACAATAAAATTATAATTCAAAATGTAACCAGTTCGAATTTAACAATAAGGAGGGACACCTGGCTGGCTCAGTCAGTTAAGCCTCTGACTTCAGCTCAGGTCATCATCTTGCAGTTCATGAGGTCAAGCCCAGGGTCACGCTCTGTGCTGACTGCTCAGAGCCTGGAGCCTGCTTTGGATTCTAAGTTTCCCTCTGTCTCTGCTCCTCCTCTGCTCAAGCTCTGTCTCTCTGTCTTTCAAAACCAAATAAAAAATATTTTTAAGAGTTAAAAAAATAAGGAATGTGCTCCCAACTAAAACTTATAGAAGGCTTTATCAGAATGTCAGATTGTTTTTTTTTTTAAGTTTTTATTCAAATTCCAGTTAGTTAACATACAGTGTAATATAAGTTTCAGGTATATAATATAGTGATTCAACACTTCTGTACACCAATCACCCGGTGTTTGTAAATACCCTCCTGAATCACCATGACCTATTTCCCCCGTCCCTGCAGCCATCTTCCCTCTGAGAACCCTCAGTTTGTTGTCTATAGTTAAGAGTCTGTTTGGGGGCACCTGGGTGGCTCAGTTGGTTAAGCATCTGGCTTTGGCTAGGGTCATGATCTAACGATTCACGAGTATGAGCCCCACCTTGAGCTCTATGCTGACAGCCCAGGGCCAGAAGCTTGCTTTGGATTTTGTGTATCGCTCTCTCTCTGACCCTCCCCCATTCACATTCTGTCTGTCTATCTGTCTCTCTCTAACATTAAGAAATTAAAAAAAAAAAAAAAGACTGTGTGTTTTGGTTTGATTTGCTCTCTTTTCTGTCCCCTTCTGCTTGTTTATTTTGTTTCTTAAATTCTACCTTTGAGTGAAATCATGTTATCTGTCTTTCTCTGACAGACTTATTTCATTCAGCATAATACTCTCCTGGTCCAATCATGTCATAGCAAATAGCAAGATTTTATCCTTTTTTAATGGACAGTACCTAGCATTGGTTAAGATCTAGAACAGCTTCACAAAATATGTAGTGAAAGAAGCCGGACACAAGAGTACATATTCCTTGGATTATTAAGTTCCAAAATAAATGGTGCCTCCTTCAGGCACTGTGGATTGGATGTGAGAGGGCCACAGGAGACCTCCTGGGATATTAGAGATGTGTTCCATGGTTCCATATTTCTAAAATATTCAGCAAGCTATGCACCTTAACATTGTTCACTTTGCTTATAACATCATGATGTCTCAATAAAAATAAGTATGTAAAGAAATATAAATGGCTGCCGTTCAGTGTGCCTTACCAAAACTTGTGAAAAAATTTAAAGCAACATAGAGGGAAATTCAAGAAAAGAAGAAGACGTTCATAATAAACTATCTCCTCTTAACAAAAAGATACATAACAGAAGAGTGGGGAAAAAACTGAAGAAATTAAAAGAAAAAATAATGGTGAATAAGACTGAATGAAAACAAATGGAAGTGTTAAGATAGCAGAGTAATATGCTTGTTTCATCTCTCAAACACAGCTAGACAAATACCAAATCACTCTGAACACCTACAAAATAAATCTGAGAACTGAGAGAACAAACTGCATAGCTAGAGGGAGAAAAGAGGTCACATCATGGGAGGTATGAGGTGCAGAGACATGATTTGGGAGAGAAAAGAAAAATAGGTTCTGTAGATTGAAGAGATCCCTAATCAGAGAGAGAGGAGAGAAAGATATAGAGATAGCAGGGCACAGTATGCTGCATAAGAAAAAGACTTCCCCAAAACTACTGATGAGGAAAACAAGAGAGGTTGATCATCATAAGTTTAACAAGGAACACAGCTCAAATCTGATGTCTTAGAAGTCCATGCCATCGCCAGGGTCAAGCCTGGTGGGCTTAGCGGTCCTCCTGTGGAGAAGGAGGGGAGAGGCCTGGGAGCAGACAGTATGGTTTGATGATTCCCTGAGTCACAGTGGGAGAAACAGTTTCTCTTCTTGGAGAGCATTTGGGAGAGGCGGCATGGCCTGTCTGGGTACAAAAGAGCTGGTGGACACCACTGAACTGCTGTGTCTGTTAGCACAGAAGCAGAGGCAGTGCTGAGGGCAGCCAACCTGAAAGTGGGCTTTTTGCTGCACTCTACCAAAACTCCCTCTGCAGGTTTTTGTTTTGTTTTGTTTTTTAACTAGGGGAAGTGTGCCTGAGAGAGCAGCAGCAGGTCTCTCCCCCAGAAGATCAGCACAAATCCCCTTGCACCCACGAAGTCCACTGACCATAGAGTACTGCAAAGCTTTATCTCTAGAGAAATTAGGATCTAACATCTTTTAACAGTCAGACCAAAAGACACCTATTCGAAACTTAACTCACAGTGGAAAAGATCCAAACACTTCCCAGTGCGGGCAAGGAGAGACTCTGCAGAGGACCGATCTGAGGGAGAGAACAAACAAAGCACAGCAGTGAAGTGCACACAGCATTCACTAGAAACACTCCCTGAAGCATTGGGCCCTAGACAGTATATGACCTCTTCTTCATATAGCCATTACTTTCAGTAGCAGGAAACACAACAAGCTTTCCTAACATAGAGAGCACAAAAACCTGGATAGAATGACAAGACTGAGGAATTTTCCCCAAAGAAAAAATGAGAAAAGGTCATGGGCAGGGATCTGATTGAAGGAGATATAAGTAATATGCCTGATTCAGAATTTAAAACAACTGTAAGAATACTAACCGGGCTGAGAAAAACATAAAAGACAACCATGGAGTCCCTTACCACAGAGATAAAAGACACAGAAACAAGTCACAAGGAAATTAAAAAACGCTATTACCTAGATGTGAAACCAACTGTATGTAATAAACACAAGGATAGAAGAAGCAAAAGTACCAATCAGTGAAATAGAATATAAAATTATGGAAAATAATGAAGCTGCGAATAAGAGGAAGAGAAAAATATTGGATTACAAATATAGACTTAGGGAATTTAGCACTTCCATAAAATGTAATAATATTCTTATCATAGGAACCCCAGAAGAAGGAACAGAAAAAGGAGCAGAAGGTTTTTTTGAGCAAAATAAAGGTGAAAACTCCTCTACTATGGGGAAGGAAACAGACATTAAAATCCAGGAGTCACAGAGAACTCCCATCAAAATCAACAAAAGCAAGCCAACACAAAGACATAGTACAGTAAAATTTACAAAATACAGAGATAAGGAAAAAAAATTCCTGAAAGCAGGAAGGGAAAAGAAATCTCTAACCTATAAGGGAGGACAAGTAAGATTAGCAGCAGATGACTACACAGAAATTTGGCAGACCATTAGGGAGTTGCATAATATAGTCAACCTGCTGAATGGGGAAATATGCAGCCAAGAATACTTTATTTAGCAAGGCTGTCATTCAGAATACCAGGAGAGATAAAGAGTTTCCCATACAAACAAAACCCAAAGGTGTTCATGACCACTAAATCAGCCCTGCAGGAAATATTAAAAGGGGACTCTTATTGAGAAAGTAAAACCAAAAGCAAAAAAGAATAGAAAGGACCAGAGAAAATCTCCATAAACACCAACTTCACAGATAATACAATGTTCATTCATATTCATCAATATTCATCAATAATTACTCTCTGAATATAAATGGACTAAGTGCTCGAATCAACAGACATAGGGTATCAGAATGGATAAAAAACAAGATCCATCTATATGCTGCCTACAAGAGACTCATTTTAGACCTAAAGACACCTGCATATTGAAAGTGAGGGCATGGAGAAAGACTTATCATGCTAATGGACATCAAAAGAAAGCCAGAGTAGGCATATTTATATCCAACAAACCTAGATATTAAATTAAAGACTGTAAGAAGAGTTGAAGAGGGACACTATATCTTAAAGTGTTCTTCCAGCAAGAAGATCTAACAGTGGTAAATCTTCATGCTCTCCACTCGAAAGCAATCAAATATATAAATCAATTAATCACAAACATATACTCTGATAACAATACATAATAGTAGGAGACTTTAATACCCCACTTATAGAAATGGACAGATCATCAAGCAGAAAATCAAAAAGGAAACAGTGGCTTTGAATGACACACTGGACTGGATGGACTCAACAAATGTATTCATAACATTTCATCCTAAAGCAGCAAAATACACATTCTTTTCCAGTCCATATGGGACACTCTTCAGAATGGATTACATACTGGATTGTGACTTCAACAAGTACCAAAAGATTAAGATCACAGCATGCATATTTTCAGACAACACTGTGAAACTTGAAATCAACCACAACAAAGTCTTTGGAAAGACCACAAATACATATAGGGTAAATAACATCCTACAAAGAATGAATGTATTAACCAGGAAATTAAAAAAGAAATTTAAAAATACATGGAAGCAAATGAAAATAAAAACACAACATTCTAATACCTTTGAGATGCAGCAAAAGCTGTCATAAGAGGAATGTATATAGCAGCATAGACCTTACTAAAGAAGTAAGTGAAGTGTTAAATACACAGCCTAACCTTACACCTAATGGATCTAGAAAAGGAACAGTAAATAAAGCTTAAAGCTAGCAGAAGAAGGGAAACAATAAAGATTAGAGCAGAAATAAATGACATAGAAGCAAACAAACAAAAAATAGTAGAAGAGATCAGTGAAAATAGAAGGTGGTTCCATGAGAGAATTAAAATTGATAAGCCCCTAGCAAGACTTATCAATAAAAAGAAAGAAAGAAAGACAGAGAGAGAGACAGAGAGAGAAACAGAGACAGAGACAGAGAGACAGAGACAGAAAGAGGGAGAAAATAACCAAATAAAGAGAATCATTAATGAAAGAAGAGAGATCACAACCAACAACACAAAAATTTAAAAAAAACAAAACTATAAGAACATTTTATAGAAAATTAAATGCCAACAACTTAGGTGATCTAGAAAAATGGATAAATTACTAGAAACATGTAAACTACTAAAACTGAAACAAGATGAAATAGAAAATTTGAACATGCCCATAATCAATAAAGAAATTGAACCAATAATCAAAAGTCTCCAAACAAGCAAAAGTCTAGGACCAGATGGATTCCCAAGGGAATCCTACCAGACATTTAGGTAAGTGTTAATACCTATTCTTCTCAAACTATTCCAAAAACATAGAAATGGAAAGAAAACTTCCGAATTCATTCTATGAGGCTAGCATTACCTTGCTTCCAAAACCAGACAAATACCACACTAGACAGGATAATTACAGCTCAATATTCCTGATGAACATAGGTGCAGAAATTCTCAACAAGATACTAGCAAACCAGATCCAACAATACATTAAGAGAATTATTCACCATGATCAATGGAATTTATTTCTGAGCTTCAGGGTGGTTCAGTATTTCCAAATCAATCAATCAATATGATACACCACATTAATAAAAGAAAGGATAAGAACCATGTGGTCCTCTCAATAAATGCAGAAAAATATGTGACAAATTATAGATACATTATTATTAAAAAAGAAAAACTTCAACAAAGTAGGGTAGGGGGAACATACCTCAACTTCATAACAGCTATATATGAAAACCCCATAGCTAATATCATCCTCAATGGGGAAAAATTCTCATCGTTGTTATTTCACATAGAATTAAGAGTCTTAGCCTCAGCAATCAGTCAACAAAAAGAAAAGAAAAGGTATCCAAATCTGCAAGGAATAAGTCAAACTGTCACTATTCACAAACAACATAATACTCTATGTAGAAAACACAAAAAACTCAAGCAAAAAATTGTGAGAAGTGATACACAAATTCAGCAAAGTTGCAGGATACAACGTCAACGTACAGAAATCTGTTGCAATTTTGTACACCATTAATGAAACAGCAGAAAAAGAAACCAAGGAATCAGTCCCATTTACAGTATTATCAAAAACCATAAGATACCTAGGTATAAACCTAACCAAAAAGGTAAAAGATCTGTACTCTACAAACTGTAGAACACTTACGAAAGGAATTAATGATGACAACAAAAGATGGAAAAACATTCTGTGCTCATGGATTGGAAGAAAAATTATTGTTAAAATGGCTATACCACCCAAAGCCATCTACATGTTTAATGCGACCCTATCAATATACCACTGGCATTTTTTCCCCAGAGCTAGAGCAAACAATTTTATAATTTGTATGGAACCAGAAAAGGCCCTGAATAGCCAAAGCAATGCTGAAAAAGAAAAACAAAGTTGAAGGCATCATGTTTATGGACTTCAAGCTATATTAAAAATCTCTAGTCTTGAAGACAGTATGGTTGCACAAAAACAGACACATAGCTCAATGAAACAGAGTAGAAAAAAAATCAAGAAATGGACCCACAACTATATGGACAACTAATCTTCAACAAAGTAGGAAAGAATATCCAGTGGAAAAAAGATAGTCTCTTCAAGAAATGGTGTTGGGAAAACTGGACATCAACATGCAGAGGAATGAAACTGGACCATTTTCTTACACCATGCACAAAAAATAAATTAAAAATGGATGAAAGACTTAAATATGAGACACGAAACTATCAAAATCCTAGAGGAGAAGACAGGCAGCAATATTTTTGACCGTGGCTGTAGCACATTCTTACTAGACACATTTCTGGAGGCAAGGGAAACAAAAGCAAAAATGAACTATGGGGACTTTGTTAAGATATAAACCTTCTGCCCAGGGAAGGAAACAATCAACAACACTAAAAGGCAACCTATGAAATGGGAAAAGATATTTGCAAATGCCACATTGGATAAAAGGTTAGTATCCAAAATCTACAAAGTATTTATCATCGGGACGCCTGGAGGCTTAGTCGGTTGAGCATCAGACTCTTCATTTCAGCTCAGATCATAATCCCAGTGTCATGGAATTGAGACCTGTGTCAGGCTCCATGCTCAAGCTCTGAGTCTGCTTGAGATACTCTCTATCCTTTCCTCTCCCCTTCTCCCCATCTAGCACCCTGTCTCTCTTTAAAATAAAATTTTTTTAAGCTTTAGATATTTTTAAAATATTAACTTAGCAAACTTAATACCTAAAAAACAAATAATCCAGTTAAGAAATGGCAGAAGTCATGAATAGACATTTTTCCAAAGAAGACATACAGATGACCAACTGACACATGAAAATATGCTCACCATCACTCATCATCAGGGAAATACAAATCAGACCTACAAAGATATATCACCTCATGGTGCTAAAATCAACAACACAGGAAGCAACAGATGTTGGAGAGGATGTGAGGAAAGGGGAAACCTCTTACACTCTTGGTGGGAATGCAGACTGGTGCAGCCACTCTGGAAAACTGTATAGAGATTCCTCAAAAAGTTAAAAATAAAACTACATACTATCCATCAATACTACAATACCTCCTACCCATCAATACTAATACTGTTACCAAAGGATACAAAAATACTGACTTGAAGGGAAACAATCACCCTGATGTTTATGGCACATTATGAACAATAGCCAAATTATGTAGAGTTCCCAAATGTCCACTGACTGATGAATGGATAAAGAAGATGTGGATGGAGAAGCCTGGGTGTCTCAGTTGGTTGAATACCTGACTCTTGATTTTGGCTTAGGCCACAATCCTAGGGTAATTGGAACCAGCCTTGTGCCAGACTCTCTGATGAATATGGAGCCTTCTTAAGATTCTGTCACTCTCTCCCTCTGCCCCTCTTGCCTGCTCACGCACTCTCTTTCCATTAAAATAAAGTGTGTGTGTGTGTGTGTGTGTGTGTGTGTATGTATAATGCATGCACATGTATGTATGTATAAATGTATGTATACATAGTGCATGTAAATGTGTATATATATATATACAGTGAAATATTACTCAGCCATCAAAAAGAATGAAATCTTGCCATTTACAAAGGTGTGGCTGGAGCTAGAGTATATTATGCTAAGCCAAACAGACTTGTCAAAGAAAGACAAATACCGTATGATTTTACTTATATGTGTAATTTAAAAAACAAAACAGATAAACACAGGGGAAGGGGAACAGAAAAAGAGGGAGGCGAACTGTAAGACAGTCTTAACTATAGAGAACAAACTGGAGGGAAGGTTGTCGGGGGATGGGCTAGATGGGTGATGTCATTAAGGAGAACACTTGGGATGAGCCCTAGATGTTGTATGTAAGTCATGAATCACTAAATTCTACTCCTGAAACCATGATAGTGTATGTTAAATAACTAAAATTTAAATACAAACTTGAAACAAACGATTAACAACAAAGCAAACAAATGGAGAATAAAATATAGACTTATTTTCATAAAGACTAAGAAAATACCAAAAAAGCCCCCCCCAAGATTAATAAAGGAAAAGTGGATAAGGTACAAGATATACATTTTAAATAATATAAGAAGCCTCACTGTAGATTTATAATTATTCAGATCTTAAAAGGAATATGTGATAAAAGGAAATTGAAAAACTAAAATGGGAAAAAAGTTAACTCCTTCAAACTGGCTTCGAAGAAATAGAAAAGCAGAATAATTTTATAATCATTGAAGAAAGTGAACTTCTCAAAATCTTTTCACAAAATTAACAGGCCAAGCAACTTTCAGGATAAGTGTTACTAGTAGCAGATAATTCAGATTTTATATAATCTATTCTCCTGATAAAAGAAGGAATCTGTTTCAACCAGTGTTATCAGATTAATATATTTTTGACCCTCAAACCAGAAAGGAACATTAAAACACATAAAAATTATAAGCCCATCTTATTTGTGAATTTCGAAGCAAAAATACTAAAGTAACTATTAGCAAATGAACACAGCACCAGGTAAAGCAGATATTACTTCGTCATTGATTTAGAGTCATGAAAAGAATGCAAGTTTGGTTTAACATTTCAAAATAAAATGATGTAAGCAGGTATATTTAAAAATTAATAAGAAAAATATAACTATCATAGTAGATACTGAAAGAAAAGGATTATGAAATCTAATATCCAATCTTGATAAAATCTCTGAGCAAGTAATAAAAGTTACTTATTTACCAAGTAAAGGCTGTATCACAAAATTTACTACAATTATTATACTTACTAGTTAAATTTTACTGCATTTTTTGAAGATTAGGATTGAGATACAGCTGCAAACTATTTACACTTCTGTTCATCTTTTCTCAGGAAATCCTAGGCAGTTCACTATTTAAAAAAAAAAAGATTTAAATGGGTGAAGCAAAATTATAATTACTTGCAAATGGAATTCTTGTGTATTTAGCACATGAAAAGAATTTACAGATTATTTGGCTTAATTACAGAGTATAACATAGTTGATTAACAAAAGAAATCAATACATGTCAACAATTATTTCTTTATTTTCTAACACTTCCCAAATATGTTTCCATACTTGTCAACATCAATATTTTTTACAACAGAAATAAAAATTATGAAGTATCTAGGAGTAAACCTAGCAAATGATGTGAGAGGCCTTTAGGAATAAAATTATAAAACTTTATTGAACAATATGAAAGAAAGATACCATTAACTATCATAAAGATAACAGTTTTTCCCAATTGAATCAAAAGATAAAGTGAATAACTCTAATGTAGTGTATTTATACAACAGGATAGCATATGGCAATAAAAGTAAAAGAAACATAGATGCCTGCATGTCAAATTGCAAAATATAACTTTGAATAATAAAAGCAATCTTCAGAATGATGCATGTTACAAGTATTTTTTGTAAAGTAAGAAAACAATCAAAATTAAAATAAAGAAACATATTGCTCATGACTATAAACCTATATTAGTTAGCTCAATTTTAGCTGTCCTCGATACCCAACCGAAAATTTCAGAATTCATTTCTTTCTCATGTTAAATGTCTAGAGTATGTGTTCCTTTTGGGTGGATGGTTTTGCTTTGCTTGGCAACTCATTTTATGACTTCATGATCCTGTAAACATCACATATTTCTTTTCATCCATTTGGTTGTTGCGGAAAAGGAACATGGAAATATATGCATATTTCTTAAACACTGTAGTTCAGAAATGAGCCATATCACAACCAACCATATTCCTTTTATGCAAGGACTTGTCATATTCCCCCATCTACATACAAGGGAGGTGGGAGATATAGTCCTTGAACTGTATTGCTTCCTAGAGATAGCTTTACACCAAGAAATGCATTCATTTCTTGTGTAAGTGAAGCCACTTTGTTATAAAATGCAAAGGAAAAAGTGAAAAGAAAAACACAGGGGTGAATAATAGAAATGTAAACTTTGTGGTTATTTCAAGACAAGTTTCAAAAAGCGATTGAAATGGGTATAGTGGATTTTTCAAAGACACAGATAATATACATCATATATTTGGGGTAAGTACATAAATGTTCATTTATTGTTATTATTAACGTAAAATGTACATACTTTCTATGCATACTGTATATTTGTTTAAATATAGACATGTATGTATGCATATATACATATATATGTGAATAATAAAAGATGAAAGATAAGATAGAAGCAACTGCAATGATAATTATAAAAATAAATAGCATTTATTAAGTACTTAATAACTTTAAGTACTTAAAGTTGTTCAAAAGCACTTTAAATGTTAGCTTTATTGATCAACATAACAAATCTATAATAGCACTGTAATTCTTTCCATATTAAAGATAAAGTGATTCAGAAGAATTACTTGCCAAAGTCACACAGCTTGAATGAGCCAAAAATGGCAAAGCTAGTAAGTGGCAAAAGAGATATGCTATTATCTATCACAAATATGACAGCTTTTCCAAAAGAACATTAAACAGCAGACAGCCATTCCCAGACTAAAGACTCTCTCTGCTTATTCTTTGAATCTGTCCTTGTTTTCTGTCCACTCTTCAATTCTCGGAGGACTTGCCTCATACCCTCTCCTATTCATGATGTATCAAGTCCTGTTTGTCACCTCCCTAGATCATACAGAATTTCTTACCTTGAACTAACCCAAATTCTTTACTTTGAACCCCTTTTCTACAGTGCTTTGCAAGATAGTAATAATCCTCATTTAGAGGTAAGGAATAGACATAGAACAGTTAGTTGACATTCTAAAGATAACAAAATTATTACCTTCTTTAGCCTGGACAGAAATACAGGTCAGGTTTCTAACTGATTCAGTAGTTGTATCCAAACAGTGTTGGTCAGTCGAAGGGTTATAAATATGAGGCGTTTGTTTAGGCTCAAATATGACCTGCACTAGTACAGTTAATAGGGTGAGGGAAACCTTCCATGCCCTCGTTTCCTCCATTTAGCCCTTAGCCCCCCAAAAAGGAAACTCTGATTTGACACACGCAAGTCTGATTATTTCATCACTGGTTGCAGAATTAGGATAAATTTACTTAACTCTTGAAAAGCCAACATTATTTGCCGTGGTTTTGTCTTCTTAGCAACAAACTGAAATACGCAAGTTGTGTGAGCAAGAACACAACCCCTCCAGTGCCACTGGGACAATGGAAATGTAATTGCTTTTACTGATGATCACTTTTGATCATCTCATCTGTTTTCTCATTCAAGCCACAGTATTAAAACACAGTGTTAACTATTCTTAGCTATATTTTGTAAGATCTTCAAAACTTTTTTTCTGTTTAGGTAGAATAACCACACTGAATACAAAGCCATCCATTAACACAAATTAGCCTTCAGAAGATGTCGACAGAACATTAAATTTGTTTCTTAGTATGCTAATCCTATTTTAAACCTTAATATATGTACTCAGTGTTCTTAACCTTCCCTTTCTTATTTGAATTTTTTCCCCCCAACACTATTGTCATGATTATGGATTGAAGCAGAGGGAAATCATGAACCCAGATTGAATGGTCTCATTGCTGAAAAGCCTTCTTGATTAAAGCAGTCTGGCATCACTGAGCTTATGTTATCAACACAAAAAGCTAATTTTCAAATATAGAAGATATCACTTCAAATATTTCCAGTCATCCATGAATGTCACTCTGATTACTTAACAAAAGAAAGTTAGATTTTAGAATTTTTACTAATGAATAGTGTGTAAAAGATATTTCACTACTGATGATAACAGCTATTAACATTTCCATAATGAGAGACAGCTCTGTGTGTGTGAGTGTGTAAGGGGGAAGCTTTTAGGGAAAAAAATATATGTATATATTTCTGAAGTGAAGAGTACTTCTATAAAACTTTTTTAAAAAGATTTTTTGAAGCTCTAAAACATTAACCGAAACTGAAGATGATCTCAAGAATTAAAAGCATTGGAAAATAACATTTTAGCCTGTTTCATAATTCATTTGTCAGCCCCATTATGTATTTCATAAATGCAAACTTTAAGGTAAATGAGTTTTTGATCAATTTGAAAACTTTAAAATAAGAGGGCCAAAGTTACATGAATACATTTCAAAACATACTTGTGGGAACATTTGTCGGAAAAAAAATCTACTTTCTTTATATGAAACAGCATATTTATTAGAAATAAGAAAATATTTTATAACTAAGAAAATATTTTGTAACATTGAGTCTAACTGAATATTATAGAGAAAAGGAAGTTATGACCACGTGATCAATTGTATTAAGCTTATACATATTAAAAAGCCCAATTTCACATTGCATTCATGGGAGTATAAATTACATTCAACCAATAAAAACACTTCTTTAATGAATTAATAATATAAATTTCATTCAGGTGCCATGATAATCCTTCAATATTATTTCTTCTGTATTTACATTCAAATGATAAGCCAGTATTTCATACATTCTCTCTTTTCATGACGACATATTTTATTTTATTTTATTTTATTTTATTTTTTACAAATAGTTTATTGTCAAATTAGTTTCCACATAACACTCAGTGCTCATCCCCACAAGTGTCCTCCTCCATGCCCATCACCCCCCTCCCCCCCACATCCATCAGTCCTCAGTTTTGTCAGCATTCAAGAGTCTCTCATGGTTTGCCTCTCTCCCTTTCCCCCACCATTTCCCCCCTTCTTCTCCCCCTTGTTCCTCAGTTAACTTCCTCCTAATCCTCCTATACGTGCAAACATATGGTATCTGTCCTTGTCTGCCTGACTTATTTCGCTCAGCATAACACCCTCAAGGTCCATCCATGTTGCTACACATGGCCAGATTTCATTGTTTCTCATTGCCATGTAGTATTCCATGGTATAGATAAACCACATCTTCTTGATCCATTCATCTGTTGATGGACACTTAGGCTCTTTCCATGTTTTAGCTATTGTGGAGAGTGCTGCTATGAACATTGGGGTACATGTGCTCCTATGCCTCAGCATTTCTGTATCCCTTGGGTAAATTCCTAGCAGTGCTATTGCTGGGTCATAGGGGAGTTCTATTGTTAGTTTCCTGAGGAACCTCCACACTGTTTTCCAGAGGGGCTGTACCAGTTTACATTCCCACCAACAGTGTAGGAGGGTGCCCGTTTCTCCACATCCTCGCCAGCATCTAGAGTTCTCTGATTTGCTCATTTTAGCCACTCTGACTGGCGTGAGGTGGTATCTCAGTGTGGTTTTGATTTGTATTTCCCTGATGAGGAGGGATGCTGAGCATCGTTTCATGTGTCTGTTGGCCATCTGGATGTCCTCTTTGGAGAAGTGTCTGTTCATGTCTTCTGCCCATTTCTTCACTGGGTTGTTTGTTTTTCGGGCGTGTAGTTTGGTGAGTTCCTTATAGATTCTGGATATTAACCCTTTATCTGATATGTCATTTGCAACTATCTTTTCCCATTCCGTTGGTTGCCTATTAATTTTCTGGGTTGTTTCCTTGGCTGTGCAGAAGCTTTTAATCTTGATGAGGTCCCAACAGTTTATTTTTGCTCTTGATTCCCTTGCTTTTGGGGATGTGTCAAGTAAGAAGTTGCTGCGGTGGAGGTCAAGGAGGTTGTTTCCTGCTTTCTCCTCTAGGGTGTTGATAGTTTCCTGTCTCACGTTCAGGTCCTTTATCCATTTTGAGTTGATTTTTGTGCATGGTGTGAGAAAATGATCTAGTTTCATTCTTCTGCATGTTGCTGTCCAGTTCTCCCAACACCATCTGTTAAAAAGGCTGTCTTTTTTCCATTGGATATTCTTTCCTGCTTTGTCAAAGATCAGTTGGCTGTATACTTTTGGGTCCACTTCTGAGTTCTCAATTCTGTTCCATTGGTCTATGTGTCTGTTTTTGTGCCAATACCATACTGTCTTGAGGATGACAGCTTTGTAGTAGAGGCTGAAGTCTGGGATGGTGATACCTCCCGTTTTGGTTTTATTTTTCAGTATTACTTTGGCTATTCGGGGTCTTTTGTGGTTCCATACAAATTTTAGGATAGTTTGTTCTAGTTTTGAGAAGTATGCTGGTGCAATTTTGATTGGAATTGCATTGAATGTGTAGAGTGCTTTAGGTAGTAATGACATCTTAACTATATTTATTCTTCCTATCCATGAGCATGGAATGTTTTTCCATTTCTTTGTGTCATGATGACATATTTTAAAAAAAAGAAAAGCAAGTATGAAGATAACTTCTTTCACTCCACACCCCCAACAAGTTATACCAAGTGTGATCACATTCAATATTTATTTAAGGTTTTTTTTTTTTAAAGAAACAACAATGCAGCTAAAATCCCTTCTCCTTGTGTACTATGCAGTCCCATCATATCCATTTCCAGAAGAAATCACCATTTTGTTAGTGGTATATTGTCTTTATATACCCATATGTGTACATGTTCATAACCACTGTTTATATTATTTTGAAATTTTATATAAATAACATTGAACTGAACCTATATATTTTTTATTTTTCAAGTTTTTGTATAAATTCTAGTGAGTTAACCTGTAGTATAATATTAGTCTCTGGTGTGGAATCCAGTGATTCAACCCTTCCATGCGACACCTGGTGTTCATCACAACAAGTGCACCCCCAAATCCGCTCATCACCTGTTTCACCCCTCTGCCACCACCTCCCCTCTGGTAACCACCACTTTGTTCTCTAGAGTTAAAAGTCCGTTTCTTGGTGTGCCTCCCTCTCTTTCCCCTCCCCCACTTTGCTTGGTTTTTGGTTTCTTAAATTCGACATATGTGTGAATTCATATGGTATTCCTTTTTTTCTGAATGAATTATTTCTTCTAGTATTACAATATCTAGTTCCATACATGTCATGGCAACATTTCATTCTTTTTTATGTCTAGTAACATTCCATTGTGTCTATCGATTCATCACCTGATACATATTTGGGCTGTTCCGTAGCTTGGCTATTGTGGGTAATGCAGCTATAGGCAACATGTGCATGTATCCCTTCGAATTAGTATTTTTATATTCTTTGGGTAAATACCTGGAAGGGCAATTTCTGGATCCTAGAGTAGTTCTATTTTGAACTTTTTAAGGAACCTCCGTACTATTTCCAGAGTGACTGCATCAGTTTGAATTCCCACCAACTGTGCAAGAGGGTTCCTTTTTTACCACATCCTCAACACTTGTTTCTTGCATTTTTTTTTTTTAATTTTAGCTATTCTGACAAGTGTGAGGTGGTACCTCATTATAGTTTTGATTTGTATTTCCCTGATAATCAGTGATGTTGAACGTATTTTCATGGGCCTGGTGGTCACCTGGATATCTTTCTTGGAAAAAATGATTATTCATGACTTCTGCAGTTTTTAATTGGATTATAATTTTTTGTGTTGAGATTTATTAGTTCTTTATATATTTTGGGTATTAATCCTTTATCAGATATGTCAATTTCTAATATCCCCTCCCATCCCATAGTTTGTCTATTAACTTTGTTGATTGTTTCCTTCTCTGTGCAGAAGATTTAAATTTTGATGTAGTCCCAATAGTTTGTTTTTGCTTTTGTTTCCCTTGCCTCAGGAGACACATCTAAAAAGAAGTAGCTTGGTCCATGTCAAAGAATTGCTGCCTGTGTTCTCTAGGACTTTTATCATTTTAGGCCTCACATTTAGTTCTTTCATCCATTTTGGATTTATTTTTGTGTATGGTGTGAGAAAATGGTCCAATTTCATTCTTTTGCATGTTGCTGTCCAGTTTTCCCAACACCATTTGTTGAAGAGACTTTTTCCCATTGGGTAGTCTTTCCTGCTTGGTTGAAGATTAATTGACCATATAGTTGTGGTTCATTTCTGGGTTTTCTATTCTGTTCCAACAATCTATGTGTCTATTTTTGTGCTAGTGTCATACTGTTCATACTGTCTTGATAACTACAGAGTTTATCATGAAACTTGAAATCCCAAATTGTGATGCCTCCAGCTTTGCTTTTCTTTTTCAAGTTTACTTTGGCTCTTCAGCGTCTGTTGTGGTTCCACACAAATTTTAGGATTGTTTATTATAGCTGTGTGAAAAATGCAAGTGGCATTTTGAATTGTATTTATGCCTATATTTTTTTGCATTTTGCTATTGTTTGAGAATTACATGTGTTGGTATTTATAGTTTTAATTCAACTAGAATGGTTTACTTTATCTAGTTTACCCATGGTATAACAATACCTAAATGCATTTAATTATTCCCTTATTGATAGGTATTATGGTTTCTACCACATTGCTTTTGCTTTTTTTTTTAATGCAAGACTTGGATGCATCTTTTTTTTTAATGTTTTTTATTTATTTCTGAGAGACAGAGAGAGAGGCAGCGTGAGCAGGGGAGGGTCCGAGAGAGAGGGAGACACAGGATCTCAAGCAGGCTCCAGGCTCTGATCTGTCAGCAAAGAGCCCATGCGGGGCTCAAACCCACAAACCGTGAGATCATGACCTGAGCCGAAGTCGGACGCTCAACCTACTGAGCCACCCAGGTGCCCCATTGATTTTGCTTTTTATGTTTTATTAATTTATTTGAGAGAGACAGAGACAGCATGAGCAAGGAATGGGCAGAGAGAGAGGGAGAGAGAATCCTAAGTAGGCTCCACATCTTCAGTGCAGAGCCCAATGCAGGGCTTGAACTGAGGAAACCATGAGATCATGACCTGAGCTGAAACCAAGTGTTGGACACTTAACTGACCACATTGTAACTAATATTATAGTGAGAATTATTATTGTATATGTCTTCTAAAGTACAGATATGAGTGTTTATACAAAATTGGAATTTCTGAATTAAAGACTATGCATATCTCCAACTTCCCTGAATATTGTCAGTTGCTTTTGCAAAGTGATTTGGACCAATTCATACTCTAACCAATGTGAGAACTCATGTGTGTCCATGTATTGGGATGGATCACATTAAAAAAAAAATATTTCATACAAGAGGGATTTGATCTTCTTAAATAGACATTTTTCTGATCAGTGATGGGATTAAGTTTAATTCATATACTGTGACCACTCAAGTTTATTACTTTAAGAGACTTATTCATACTATTTGTTCATATTATATCCATATTTTATGGCTATATTTGCTTTTCTGATTAGTTTTTATAATTCTTATATTGTGCTTTCTGCTTTTTAAATCAGTTACATGTGTTATAAATACATTCTTTCAAGTTCTACTTGTTTTTCACCTTTTTATGCTGTCTGAATTTTTTAATATAGCTCTCCCACCTTTCCTTCTGAATACATGTGTTTATCATTCTGAAAGCATTTTTTATTTGACTAATTGTCAAAAGCAGTAACTTCAAACACTCGGTCATGTAAATTTCAAGCATTGCAGTCTGACCATCACCTTACCTCTAATTCCAACCCTAAATTCAAGGCTTCACCATCCCCAATGAGATCCCTCTACCTCTCTTCCTTTGTGTACTATCTTTAATTTCCAAGGCCCATGTTTATAATCAGTCTCTTATGTACACCTTCAGTAATTTTGTTTCTTTCTCACCTTCTGCGAGTTGCTGGTGTAAAATACAATCATTGTTAAAATCCAGTTCTTTAGGTCTGTTTGGTTAGAGGGAAAAAATCATGCTTAAGACCCTCTCTTTAAATTAATGGCAAAGAACTTCAAGTTGTCTCTCACTCAAACTCCAGTTGGAGTATCTCAAATATTTGCTGGCATTGTAGATATATTTTTGTTATTGATTTATAATTTAAGTCAATTGTCACCAGATAACCTACTTTGTAAGAATTATATCCTTTTTTTTTTTTTTT